>NC_142605.1:15349929-15564929 GCF_041222555.1 Hakea prostrata
GATTAGATCCATCCTTATCTCGAATGCAAGGATTCGTTTTCGGACAAGATCCTTTCAAGAACATTGAAAAAGGGATACAACCAATCACAATTGGGTTACCCCAACATGAAGGAGATGGATCTACACCATTCCAAAGTTGAAAGAAGAGAATTGAGTGAAGGGGATTCACTTACCTCAATCAGATTTGCAAACAGACAAGGGAAACAGAGCTAGATCTCAAACCTCGCTTTCCTCACCTTCCAGCACGTGTCTTCTGCCTCCTAGTCGTCCACAACAGCAATCCCGAATATAATAATGAGTTAAAAACACGGGATTATCTATTTATAGAGGATAGGGGGCAAATTAGGTCAAATTCCTGCAAGCAGACCATGGCGGTCGCTTGAGACGGTTGAGTGGCTCAATCAACCGCCTTAAGCAACCGCCCCCTAGTACATTGTTGTACTTGGGTGCTTTGCTCAAGGGGTTAACTCCCAACCTCAACCTAACCCTAAACAACACATGGGGGAGGTCTTATCTTCAATCCGGACATCTCCAAACAATACTTGTCTTCTACTAGGATTCCAACTTCCTAGCAAAGGCAGGCTTTTCATCAAGAGAATCTAGATCCATGGGTTTAGGATATAGATCATGGACTTCTATCCAGATACTCCACAACTTAATCCAACTTGACCTTCGGGTTATCGGACCTGCAATACGGATTCCGGGTTAGAAATACGAGGGTTGTTACAAAAATATATTAAGTGGTGGTGCTTCTTTCATAAAAAGTAGAAACTGCACCCAAGATATAAACTGTTTTTATGGAGAGTACTCACAAATAACATCCTTGTCAACTCAATGGTTGCAAAATGGAGTTCAGCTCCTATTACCTGCCCAGTCTATAGGAAGTATGATGAAACTCCATGGCATGCATTCTTGAGTTGTGATTTTTCAAAACATATTCTAGCTGCAGGAATACTCAACATTCGGTCTGAACATGTAATAGCTGATTCTATATTGGATATTTGTATTGCCTGGAGTGATGATTTAAAATGGAACAAAACTTTCTACTCTTGCAATCCATTTTCACTATATTTGGCAAGCAAGAAACCAGTTTGCACATCAAACCAAAATCCCCAAACCTGAGGAAGTTTTAAAATCTATTTATTTCTGGGTTTCAGCATTGCATCTAGAACCACCTGGTTCGCCATCACAGCATGAGTTAAGAATTTTCCATTCATAACAAATACAAGATCATTATTCAGGTACTCTTCCCTTACCCATTTACTCTCCTTAATTAAAACTGAAATAGTATTGATGGTTGTAGGGGTTCAACGACCTGGGTTGACAGACTGGAGATAGGGTTTTTGGTCCGTGACAAAAGACTTGTACATAGCAGGGTGGACACGTGCCTTTTTTACTCTTAAGGATGCAGCGATTCTGGAAGGCATTGGAGTTGGGATTCACCAAGCAAAGTCGGAGCACTGTTGAAATTCAGAAACTAATTCGACAAACTTGGTGGAAATGCTTCCAATTCCATCTCAGAATCCTTGGCCCTTCTATGTTTTACATATGCTTGTTTAGTTATCAACTGATCTAGTAGATGTAACTATTAGCACTCTTCTGTATATAGATCTTTATGTATGGCTTCACACTTTGGGAAAAATACTACAACTCAGGTCATAACCCTTCTGTGATATAACAGTCAGGTTGTAGTAACTTTTTCACAAATGAAACTTGTAGCTTATATATATATATATATAGCCACCTCCACCTCAATGTTGATTCAACAACATTTCACTACCGATCTTGTGTAATTCTGAGATACATATCTTGCCACTTTCTGCTTCAGTTTAACTTGTTTTTGTGATTTTCATCCACAAGGCAACTCTTTCTCTCTCTCTCTCTCTTTCTCTCTCTCTATATATATATATAGTAGTAATGGCGCACGTGCACATGTACGTGTAGTGTGTTCTCGAATATAATTTTCTATGAGAGAGGATGTGTCTTGGTCCAAAAGAGACCAGTACCAGAAAAAGAAAATTATGTAACTTTTTTTTGTTACTACTGCTTATTCTTCAACTATAAATTTACCTTTACTTTATAATTAAGGATGTTATAAAGAATTGAAATTTTGGCATTAAATATCTAACAAGATACACACCTCTGACAATCAATATATTCCATTTCTAACTTCATAAGAATTTCATGAATTTTGAAACCCTTCGTTTCATTGGTCTCACATAGCACAACTCAAACTACGAGCTTCAAATATGTTTAACATTGTATACCAATTTTGGGTTGAACATTCCAAATATATTTGTCATGTACAGGAACATCCACTTGGTTATCCTTTTAACATCACTTTCATATCCAAACCATCTAAACAAAATTACACGAAATTGAAAATTTTTCTTAGTTTACTACATTCATCATCACTTTCACCAAATTGTCACCAATGCCTTCGCGCACTCCCTCCATATTTGCAAATTTCTATTAAAAAAATAATAAAAGAAGTCAATAATTACAACAATTAGAATTAAGATGAGAAAAACTTCAGTAAGACAACTACTCTATGATATGCATACTGAGAAGTCCATCCCTCCCATATTGAAGTCACCAAGAGCGGGAGCAACACCTAACAAAATCAAAAAATAAATTTCAATGAATTATTTAATTTTCGTGTCCATTTCGGCCCAGAAGGATAATTCCTGGGTTGGACCTGGAATGGCTGATGGGCCTGGGCTTTCCTTCAACCTATCCTCATGCTAAGATTCCACTTGCCGGGAAGTAGGTCTAAAGGCCTAGGCCAGCTCATCATCTCCAACAAGGCAGGGACGATCTAGGTGGCACAAGGGCAGCATGCTAAGATCCAATTCCCATGTGGGAATTCGACTATATCAAAGACACTGCATGACCAAAGATCTCCTCGAGCCTTGGGACGACAGTATCTTTGTTCCTTTCAGAAGGCTCCAACCCATCGTAAACAGGGGTGGGGCGCATCGATTGGACCTCCTTGAGGGCTGAGGCCACCATCTGGGCGGCGCCTGGGGCCCCTAGACCTCAGAGGCCACCTCCACCTTCCACCGCGATAGACAGGCAACCACAGAAGGTATGAATCCAATATATATCCCATCAGTGAGGATGAAAAGGGGTAAGCTCTACACATTATAGCCTTCATTTCTTTTGCTTCAAAACGCTTAAGAGAATGATCTTCATCATCTCTTGGGGTTTTCCAGCTCCTCAATGGAGTCTCTGGTTTATCGACCTGGACTAACTTGATCATCGGAGGTTGCTTCCCGTCCTCAAAGGCGGCCAACTTTCACTTCCCTTTAGTCTCAGGAGGAGAGACTAGATCAGGATTGAACCATGGAACTAAGATCATATTTCTTGCACCAACAGAAGGCACAAGATCATTTCTTGCTGGAATCAATTCCAACAAAAGGCACAAGATCATGAGCATACACAACCAAAATGAAGCCCAAAGAATATGCAACATCATCATCTTCATTTTTGACTCATTTGTCCCAATCGATTTTCACATAGTATGGTGTCTATGGAGGCCAACTGTTGGATAGTTTTCATCAAAATGATCATTAACCCAGACAAACAATGAAAAAGTAAGTTGCTGCAATTGAAAAGAACAGCATAAAAATAAACCTAAAAGGTTTTTATTCCGTCCAAAGAGAAACGCTTATGGAAAATGAACGAATGCCAAAGATGAAAGCTCCTTCACTCTACCAACACTTCACTTCCTACAAAACATATAAAACATCCACATAATCAGAAGCCACAAAAATAGAACCCTAAGCTCTAAACTAAAACATTTGTATAGATCCACTGCCCAAGGATGTCAGAACAATGAGTAAGAATGAGCTCCCTAAAATAGTGATTAAATCAGATATTGCTCAACATAAATCTTCAAGGAAGAGTAAATATTTAGAAAAACAAAGAAAGTGAGTGTGGGCCACCTCTAGGGACAGGAAATCACCTCCAATGATTAAATCAGATATTGCTTAACATAAATCCTCACAAAAAGGAGTAAATGTTCAGAAGTTAATGCTTCCAAAAGAAGAAGAGAGAATGTCTTCTTGGGTAGTTATAGGAGAGTAATGAATCAAAGTTAATATTCTTCGGATGATCTTACCCCATTTGTGAAGAGGGTTAGTATATATATTGCCACCATATCTCTGAAATCAATGTGTTAAAATTCTCTTTCCTCATTTGATTTTGCAATTCTTTTTTTTTTTTTTCTTTTTTTTTCTATTTTTTTTGGGTAATCTATGATTTGTGATTTTATTTTATAATTTTTTTTTAAATAAAGGATACCAAGTATTCAATTGGGAAAAAAATAACATGATAAAAAACCTAATACAAAAAATATGTCAAACGTGGATTACTTGGGTGCCACAAAGAGAAGAACTATATGCAAGGGATGTTGATGAAGATATTATAAATTAAGAATCCCAATAAAATTTTAGATGAAGATTTGTAAATTAAGAATTCCAATAAAATTTTACTTCCTTATTTCCAAACTCTTTCAAACAATTTTTCCCTCTAAAACAAAAACTTTCTTAAATTCTTGTTTTTCTACCCTCCTCTTAATTAGGTATTTCTGTTTTGGTAAATACATTCTTAATTACGTTTGCTAAATCTTTTAAATGGAAATGGAAATGATGGGGATTTATATTTGCAGCAGTGCTGACGGTCATGATAACGCCACGTCATCGGTATTGATTGAATGGTTGAGGCCATGAAGGTTTATATGTAAAAATTGATTTTTGTGTTTTCATTTTAAAGACTTAAAATTTATTAATTTACAAAGAAAGTCCCTAATTTACCGTGTCGAAGACCCTCTCACATTTAAGAACTGCATCTAGTTTGGTTACTTTCATCTTCAAATTTCCGTTGAATTCAGGGTTCTTCCGCCTCCATTTATGATTCTAGTCGACAGGGTTTCATCTGGACTGTAAGTGAGGGAGAATTTTGCATACACATCTTGTTTGTTATAGATATTGAGGTTGTGTATGTTCCTGGCATGATGAACAAATATCTCAAGAAGCCCAGAGAACTCCCTATCCTCAGGGTCTACCATAGTTCGATCGTAATGCCCCGAGCCCATTAAAGGATTCAATCTCAGAGAAAGAAATTATCTAGTTCCCACTGAGAATTCCCTTTTTTCTAGTTCAAGTTCCTAAAAATGGAGGAAACCCATATTATAAGGTAGCTTCACCCAAAACCTCGGCATCAAGAAGTGCCATGATGTAAAACATCTCGGAATCAATTGCGTGGAGACGGCAGTGATCGATCTTGTTCTTGATTACTTCAACAAGTACGATCGCCGTTGGATTCTCACATGATTTCGGTGGGAACTCCGTCGGGCTGTTCTGGAAGCAATGAAATTGGGGGAAATTAGGGTTATCTGCGAGCCATTTCCCTCGTTGCTTGTCCCAATTAGAGATCTTTGGTCCAAGACTATACGGTTTGTTAGGGTTAGACTTCTCATCTCCTTCCTCGGCTCGTGTTGTTTTGGTCTTCTCCGTGCGTGCTTGTTCTTCTTCTAGAATACTGAATTCGCCACCGCCTAAATAGCCACGAAGAACAAGAATGGTTTCAACCGACGATCGGTTTGGTTGGAGAACCTGTGACAACAAGTCTGGAGTACTCAAATCGCCGCCATGGTGGTGGATTTGATGAATTTTTGACCAAATCTCTTTGTATGTGTCTGGGTGTGGGGTGTGAAGTCGGTGAGGATGGTAGTCACCCCGTCGGCGTTTCCGGCCTCGGTGGTTGTCGGGTAAACGAAGGACTTCGTTTGTGAATTAATAAAAATTTAGTCTTTAAAATAAAATAAAAAAACAAAAATCAATTTTTACAGTAAACCTTCATTACTTTATTCTCAACCGTTCGATCCAATATCGACGACGTGGCATTATCATGACCGTCGGAAGCAGCCAGTGCCGCAAATAAAAATCCAAATGATGGACGGATGGTTCAAATGGGAAGAAAATCATCTGTTATGCACATCTCTCGCCCAGCATGTGCACTTTTATCCCAAATAGAAGGTTGTAATTAAAGGTTTAATTTTAAATTAAAAAAATCTTCAATACTCTTTTAATTTTTAAATTTTCTCAGCCACTTGTTTGGCATATAAGTGCCACTTAAGAGGATGTTTTTCCTGTTCGAATTTAGGAAAAGATTTTCTTTTTGTTTTTCTTTTAATTTAATTTAAATTAAAATTAATTTTAATAATATATCTCGTTATTAGAAACCAAAACATCAAAAATATCCAACAACAGAAAACTAAAGATATTTTTTAAGGAAAAATAAGGAAAGTCAAAGATTTGCCACGAAAGAGGAATACATGCTTTCATACTATACTATTATATAAAAGCATGTACTCCTCTTTCGTGGCAAATCTTTTCCTTAACCATTGTATCCTTTGTTGTTTTTCAAATACCATATTTTGTGTATTAGTTTTCCAATAAATTTTTTACTTCCTCACAAATTGTGGGTACCTGTTATATTTTTACTTTTTTCTTAAATTTGTAAAATCAAATCTCAAATACAAAAGAGTATTCTTACTCACGATCGTTCATATTAATGGTAGAAGATATTTTGGGATTTTCTCTCAAATTATCTTTTCCTTGACTAATATATCATTTGTTTTTTTTATCAAATATCATATTTTGTGTATCAGTTTTCTAATAATTTTTGTTCTTTCCTCACAAATTGTGGGTACCCGTTATATTTTTACTTTTTTCTTAAATTTATAAAATCAAATCTCACAGGAAAGAGTATTCTTACTCACAATCATTCATATTAATGGTAGAAGATATTTCGGGATTTTCTCTTATTCATGGTTTGGTTGGTAGTTTACCAAATATATCTATTTTCTAGGTTTTCTTTGATGCAAAATCATGTATTTTCCTTTATTAGAAATGTATAGGCATTGATTTACTATTCTTTATGCTCTTAGACATCGATGGGCTTCTCATTGACAATTTCTAGCTTCCTCTTTTCTCTTTTTTTTCCTCAAAATAATTCAAATTTCGCTCAGATGGCTGCCACGGAGGTAGGATCGTTCCCATTTGCGGCTATGATCGTGGACATGGTCGAGGCGATGCCCATGCTCTAGTGCATCCAAACTTCTTTAGGTCCGAGGAGGTTCAAGCTTTATATTTTTCCCATTTTAGGAACCTACGGGTCGAGTTGGGTCAACCTATAGTCACCGATGAGTTGGAGGAGTTCAAGATTGCAGCGAGATTAACGGCTATAGGCTGGAGCAGCATGCTTTATTTGAACAATCTTGCCTATCCCAGGCTCATCATAGAGAGTAGAATGAAGAACACCGACATTCGCTTCTCCACATGGACTCTCACTCACATTTTGTAGGTCCCCTACATCCATAACGAGAGGAAATGGTTCAAACCAGGGACAGAGTCGAATGATGTCATTCACTTGGAGGAGAGGGCTTTTGTCTTTTCAGCTATCTACAAAGACACCTGTAGCATTCTCTCCTTTGTGACTGATCTGCTCCCATCCTACAAAATCATCTCTAGGATTATTTGTAGAAACCTTATGCCCAAGGCGGGTCATTAAAGTGAGATTTCCCTTCTTCAAGCATTGATGACTTTCATTGTGTACATCAATTATGAGATGGACTTGGCATTCATCATCTAAAATGCCATGATTTATAGGGTGACACATCCAGGGGGTGAGAACCTTGCCTATAGGAGGCTATTGACTCGGATTGTTTGACATTTAGGGGTTGGCTTTGAAGGAGAGGAGGTTATCCTTGTTGGTTTTGGTGGCACCATCGGTCACCGGTTGGTTGCACAGATGCACTTACTGGGCGGATCTCACTCACCAGAGATGCCAGCCAGTCCAAAGAAGGAGGCAAGTGGAGCGGGAGGTGACAATGCCATAGATGAGAATGTAGAGGATGATGACCAGGGAGACTTGCTACCACCATCTCAGTTCAAGGTAGGGGGTCCATCTGGGACTCAGGGAATGCCGGGAGAGCCATAAAATTCAGCACCTGCTGGGGCTGAAGACGTAGTCTTAGGTGAGATACTCACTCGGGTGGACCACCTAGAGCAGCGCCAAGGAGTGATGGGTGATCAATTAACAAGTGCATGGATATCATTCGTCAACTAAGGCCAGCACCACCACCACAGGAGTAGATCAGTTTCATTTATGCTCTTTTGACTCAGAATAGACTAACTTTAGGATTTCATATTTTATTTTCCTTCAGTTACCTCATTTTCATTTTCTAAGGTATTTTGACTTGCAAAGCGTGAGTCACTCTTCATTTTATGTTGAACTTATCTTTATTAATGAAATTCAATGATGCTTGTTGCATTTTTACTTATTGTCTCTTAACACCACTTGATGGTTATTATATGTGGAATATGTTTCAATTATTTATGGTAACTTATGCAAAATCAAAGTTCGTTTACTTTACTGTTTCACCTTCTAGTGCATGGTTGTACCTATTATTCATTTCTAATATTGTGGGTCACTTTTGGATCTATGACCCAAATTGCTATTATCATGTGTATTAACTATCATAAACCTATGGCTCTAATACCACCTCTGTCACACCCCACCTGCACGTATCGGTCCCGCCCTACAATCCACGGTTTAGCCATCAATGATAATAAATACACATAATAATAATCAAGAGCAAGAATAATTCAATAATTTAATGAAAAGGAAAAATACATGAGTCCAATCAGGGAAGGAAATATCACCAAATTTTGGTGATTTTGCCCCCCGAAGAACCGAAACCAGCGGGCGAAATGACATCTGCGAGCGCTTGTTTTTCGCCGAACCGGCAATTTCTAGGGTTAATTTCGGCAATAATACCACTATCGTAACACCACCGTCCATGGGCTTCAGAAGAACAAACATCATCGTTGATGCTCTATCTTCGGAAGAGCAAACTCGACTTTGCAAAGTTTCAAGTAAAGATGGAGGAGGAAGATGAATAGTAAATGCATTTGAACCACACAAGTGGTTTATTTAAGACCATAAAATTATAAAAAAATAATAATAATAAAATGTTAAAATTTAAACTTAAAAAAAAAAAAAACAAAAACAAAAACAAAACAAAACAAAAACAAAAACACTACTCTAAACATATACATCTCTTACTGTCTTATATGACTTGACCAGGGGACATGACTTGACTCATTTACTATTAGGTATTAGTTTTTTATTTTTTAAAACTTGACAGTGGACACGTTTTGCAATGGACATGACTTGACTAATGACTCATTTACTAGTAGAAATTAGTTTTTTTTATTTTTTTAAACTTGACAGTCACATTTTGCAATGATTATTATTTTAAACTTTGCATTTTAGTTTTGCAATTATCGGCGAGATCTCGCCAGATTTCGCCTGGTTCGCCAAGTAGCAAACCAGGGATCTCGCCCGAGATTTCGTTCCTTGAGTCCAATATCCAAAAAGAAATAAATAAAAGTAACGAATAAAGTGAATATGTCAAAAAAGGAATCTTAGCGGAAGCAAAATAAAATCAAAATTTAAGTGTTCTTTTGTTCTTTCTCAAAGGCGGTACATTTTTCCACAAATTTCCCAATGAATGGGATCATCCAACCTTCCTTCATCGATTTATCAAAATGGTGGGTCACGTGGATTCTTTTACCATCAATAGGAGTTGTAAGCGCACTCCATGCACCCGCAGGTGGCCTCGTGTTGTGCAACACTATCTCCCACTGACGCCTCTAGAGTTTCTTTGCGGGGGTCCTCTCAATCTATGGAATTTCTCTCGATCCAATATCATCATCTGAATAATTTAATAATAATCCCCAAAAGATATGAGTTCTGACGAACTCAGTAAGGCAACATATCTCATATACATGTCAACATTATATCATGGTAAGTAACATATGCGAAAGATGACATGCATAAGTATGGATGCTTCTAGTAGCTAACCATGCAAGTCTCTAGTACGGCAGACATGCTTTAAGATATAACATCAACCCTCTTCCGAGTAGGTCTAGTCACTCCGATCCCTCAAAGGATCCCGGGCTAGGGGTACAATCTCGTCAAACAACCATGGTTGGGCTTTAAGTCCACACACTCTCACCACAACCATTGGCATGAGTACTGGTGCATGTCAGGGATTCTAACCCAATGTAAGGTCATACAGTGACATAGTAAATGTGGTCCAGAAACTTTTCCTATGGCACCAACCAACTCGGTTCAGTATCCTTCTCCACCTAGGAATAGGAATCCTCACGGACTAGCTACCTCTGTTGGATGACATTCCCTGCATCCACATATTGTTGGGGCAGATGTTCTCATGTCCCCTCATGACTTCCAAGCCACTTATTGGATTCCCATGAGACCAACCCTAACATGTGCAACTCTACCATCACATGATCAACAGTGGACAACTGAGTCTCTGCACTAACCGATATAGAATGAAATAGAATCACATCACTGTCATCATGGGTCATTCAGCTTCAATACCCCTACCGAAAAGATAGTAGCATGTAAGGGTTTCTAACAATGCAATCTTAACCTCCTATGTATGTAATCTAGCAACCATGATAGTGTTGGGGGTAGAGAGCAGTGCCCCATACCGCAGTCCCTAATATCCCAAGCTATGAGTATCCAATAAGGATACCCTCAATCATAATTACAACACCCAATCATTCAACACCATATAGGAATTCAAGTACATTCAATCATTATACACAGCATACTATTATCAATGAATCATTCAACTGCTATGCACTGGCGTTATACAACATCACGTCATACAATCTGTATTGCACTTCAAGAATTATATACAATTCATCACATCAACAATCAACAAAACAGAGCAAAACTCAAACTGACAGGGCCACTGTGACCCAGTCGGTCGCTTATGGCAGTTGGTTGGGTCAATCAACCACCCTGAGCGACCACCCCTCTTTCAAGTAGACTCTCAAGTCCGAAATTCTAACTTTTGATCACACATCCTCGTTGTGATTTTGGAATGATTAGAATCTGAATGTTGTCCTTAACATGCTAGAGAGTCTAACCCAATCCAAAAACCACAAAGAGTAATGGTTTAGAATTCACTTCATCTCCTTCAACTAAATCCACTCTTGATCCGGATATGAGAATCAATCTTCGGGTATAATCTAATCGCGATCATCGATGGAAAGATTCTAACCATCAAACTCATTGTCTAAAGAATAATGGAGAAAAGCAAGAACACATTAATACTCAAGAGAGACAAGTGTGAAGAGCATGTGGTCAACAAACCTCCAATCGATTCGCAAGACGGATCAAGAATCAAAGCCTCACCGTGAATCGAGCGTTCTTCACCACTGGACTCATGTACTCTGCCTCCTAATCGTCCACAGTAACCTCCATGAATAAAATATTACGAAATTAAGTCATGGATGGTAATTTATAGAGGGCCGGAGCAAAATTAGGGTTTAACCCCACAATTAGACTTGGCCGGTCGCTAAGCAACCATGCCCTAGTACTTTTCAGTACTTTGGTGTTTTTCTCAACCGTTTGATCCCCAACACTAACCTAACCTAAACCAACATATGGGGGGTTCTTACCTTAGTCATGGACATCTTCAAACTCAACTTGACTCAGGCTAGCCTTCCCAGTCCATCAGGTTTTTTTTACTGGATCTCATTTGGGTTCCTAGTATTGTAGGTCCTTTATTAGCGAAATCCAAATCCGTGGGCTCAGGGTGTGGATCGTGGGCTTCAATCCGAATAGTCTGCAGTTTATTCCTGCTGGAACTTCTGGTACTCGGACTTGCAATACGGATCCTAGTTTAGAATTACGGGGGTTGTTATAAGGTATTACCCTAACATGTGCCAATTCTCATGCCAATGGTCTTGGTGAGAGAGTGCGGCACTAATCCACAGCCATGGTCGATGAGAGGATTGGTATCCCTAAACCTTGGTAATAATACCTAGTTTGGTCGGAGTCGTTGTGGTCTATGTAAGACTACCCAAAGGAGGCTGATGGCATACCTTAATGCGAGTCTACCTAGATAGAGACTTGTAATGGTTAGAGTGTAGGAGCATTACTCCATCACATTGCATTTACATACCATATTATCATACTTGCTAATATTTGAATATGTGGATATGCACATTGTTGAATTACTCAGTGAGTTCTTTGGAACTCATCCCTCGTGGAAATGTTGTTTTTTTTTTATGGTTGCACATGTGAATAAGAGTTCCTCAGTTCAAAGGTATTTCCCATTGAGCATTCAACTGCAAAATCACTAGGAGCTGGTAGTGACTCGTGGTTCAATCCGTGTGCTACTCTGGAGTACTCTTATGGCTCCAATCAATAGTGGTAGGACCTACTTAGTTCACCACTTGGTTTATGAATTAGAGTTAGACCCAATAATATAATATTATAAACATTTAGAAAAGAGATGTAAACCTTGGAAGAATTGAACTCCCCTTTCTTTCCCTGTTTAATTTTCCGTTTTGGGCTAGATGGTCTATCAGCTTTTATTGTGCTTCCACATATTTCAAGATCCATCTTGAGATCCTTTTGAATATTATTGATTCTTAATATTCATTAATTATTAGATTTAATTGTTCTTGCTCATGATTATGTTATTGTGTAGAATGATTTGATGATTGCGTGTAAACCTGATCTTGTAACTGTGGATCACTTCCTCGAATATTCAAGTGAATAGGATACCGGCTGGGTGGAAGTGACATACACCAAAGGAGAACTTTTTGAAACTTGACTACGCAATAGGTACTAGTCTTCCTAATCCAACTTCTTATTGGCATTTGGTTGCTCACTTGACTTATTTGACTATTACACATCCTGACTTTGCTTTCAATTCACGCACCAACTACGGCAACCTCATCTTAATGTTGCTCATCAACTCCTCTACCTTAATGCTACGGTTGTCCAGCTTCATTTCTCATATTCATCCACCTTACAGATACATGCTCATTGTGATTCTAATTGTGCTAGCTACCCAATGGCACACTGCTCTACTATTGGCTATTGCATCCATTTGCGAGATAGTCTTCTCTATTGGAAGACCAAGAAACCACATACAATATTGCACTCATCAACAGAGGCACATTATCTTGTTATGGCTATGGCTACTTGTGAAAGTGACTTGGTTAACATTTCTTCTCCATGATTTTGACTTGCTTGCCAAGGCACGAGTACCATTATATTTTATAACCAAGCAGCCCTACATATTGCAACCAATCTTGTTTCTCATGAGAGGAAAAGGCGTATTAAAATTGATTGCATCTTCTTCTTGAAAAGTTACAGCAACTGCTCTAACCAATGAAGTTCTGACATAAGCTAAATTGGCTGACCTATTCACCAAGGCTCTTGGCCATGACCCACTCTATCTTCTCCTATTCAAGTTGGGCATTCATAATTGTCATGCTCTAACTTGAGGGGGAATCTTACTATAACGCCTCATGTGATCTTATCATGACATCTCATGCGATTATGCATATCTCCTATTGTACAATCCTAATTTGTGAAAATAGGATTTGAAAATCATATCCTATGATTGTATATTTCATCTATATAGTAATCATATTAGGAAACTCCTTCTATATATTGCTCATTGAGGCTTAATACAAAACACATAGATACATATTAGGAAACTCCAATTTATGACTTCGGGAATGTGATGGGCAGAGATGGAGGCAATGGGGAGAAAAATAGTGGTGGCACAAACGGTTTCATCAGCACTAGCCTTTGTTACCACTTTTTCCCCTTTTGTAGCTTATGTCCTCCACCTAGGTGCAATTTTTGACTCGTTGATGAAGGTTGTGCCGCTGAAGGCTCTTCTCATGCTCGATGCTCTCTCTGGTTTGGAGATAGCAGTTCTCCTCCCTTCTTATTATGGTTTTCAATGGCTTCTCCGTGATAGAATTTCTAGGTTTTGTTCTTCTAATTTCTTTTTCTTTCTTCTAGCCCTCGTGTACTCAAGCCTTGTACCGGCTTTCCTTTTTGAGACAGCTAGAGCTTTGTTTTCCCTGCGAGAGCTTCTCTGTATGTTTCTCTTTTTGCCTTCCCCGGCAATTTTGTGAGTTTTTGATGTTCTTGCAAGGTGGTGGGCCTTCTTTGTCGCTCTAAATTGGCACTATTTTCTCCACCCCCTTTCTCTCTCTTCTTTTCCTCAGTTTCTTGGCAAGTTATGCCCGATGGTGGTGGCAAGGCCAATGCTACAAAAGCGGAGGAAAGAGAAGTCCAAAGAGGAGAGAATAGAAAAGAGGGAGGAGGGTAAATTTAATATTGTGTTAATACTTGCATAAAAATATAACATTGATATTCCAAAGTCTAAATTAATTGCAAAGTCTATATGTACTTTGCTCTGTCTTTATCTGTAAAGAAACTCTTCTTCCTCATTGTCTGCTGAAGATATCACTCATAGGAGGATTGATTGGGTGGTGACGAGTGAAAGGATGGTGGCTGTACATGTTAACCATCACCCAATGCCTCCTCCATTTTGTAACCATTATACGATACGTCCAAATCATTCACCCACCCACCCCTCAAGCCATTTGGTGCAACATAACCACACAGGGGTCAGTACCCCTGAGGAGCCAAGGTTTACCGCAGGCGCAGGATGAATAACTGGCATTACGTTAGTGCTAGGGCAAAACCAAAATAAATATCCATTACAAGAGCCTGAGAGAGGAACAAAGTTGAGTATATCAGTTCAGGGCGGATATTTGAACATTGCCCATGGCCGGCGCTAGAATTGCTTAACTCCCAATTCTGAGTACCTTTTTATCTTCTTTTACTAATTACATTAGGTATACGTATGCATCTATCCTCTGGGGACAATTCATGATTGACAAGTTGAACTCTAAAATTGTTCGGGTGGGTGCCTTGATCTTCTAATAAAAAAGAAAAAAGAAAGAAAAAAAAACAGATCACAGCATCCATCCGTTGTTTTGATCCTGCCTTTACTTACCTAGTACGTAATTTGAAGCTCTACCAATACTGAAAAGCTCAAAAGATGCTTGATTGACTACAATGTCAGTCTTCACTACAGCGTACATGAAGCATAAGCATGAGGCTTTAACGCAGGATACAGCGACCAGGCAAAAGCTGGGGTACACAATCCTCTCCCCTCCAAATGGGCTCTTATAATGGACGATCCCTTGCTCAAACTCTACCATCCTGATGAAAAGCAGTCCAAAATCTGGAGAATGTTTATATACAAGGATTGGAAAAATTCATGGGGTAGAAAAAGGAATGAAAGAAACGAGGAATCCCAACTTACAGACATCCTTTGCAATGTCCACTGCGGCGTTTAGAGACTTGGCGACTATCATTCTCTTTATATACAAACAGCCGTAACTATAGCACTCAAAACTAGACTTAAGCGAATGAAGAGGCAGGGAGAGGAAAATACAGAACGAATTTGTGAGGCTATGAACAGATGAGTAAGGTTCACCGGTTGAACCTATTGACGAACATACAGGGACAATGATGATCCATGATGTTTAACGGGGAGCATCCAACATGCCATGATTTACAGCGTGCTTCCACCACAACCCCTAGGCATCAGAATCGTGACGAAAGAGCAGGAGCGAAGTATTAACTTGGTGCCTCCCAGGTGAAGTTTGCTCCGCCCTTACAACATGCCTCGCTGTCAGATCCTTTTCAGAGAATGGAGAGGCAAGTGAGAGTGCAAGAGAACCTATTCTGTCACAATTATCATCATTGTCCTTTCTTGTTGCTGACTCTAGACGTTTGTTGGTATTTGTCTCACTGATTCTCTGCCCAAAAAGAGACAGTCTTCCCTGTTTGGGTCCTAAAGCAAGCTCAAGATTAAGGACTTCAGATTCATGCTCATTCCCATCACCTGATGATGGAACTATCCATGGTAAAGAAGTGCTCCCAAATCTGTGGTTACTCACAGGATCGAAGTCCATGGGGAAAAAATGCCTTTCGGTGGCTCTCAAATCATCATAGGCTGCATCGTATTCCTGCTCCCTGACAGGGAAACCAGGAAGCCTCTGTATATGTGATGCAAAATTAGCACTTAATGAACTTTGACCTTTCGAACTACTACTAACATATTCTTCACTAAAACACTGCTTCATCTTTTTACTTTCACTCACTCCATCAACTAATACACTCCGCATCTCTTTTTTGAATGGAATCACTTGCTTACTTCCATTTTTTCCATCAAGTAATACACAGTCCATTTTTTCTTTCCATAGAATTGCTGAACTTCCAGCAGCTGATGAGACCATCTGTGCCAAGTCTGGATGCAGACATTTCCTGTTAAAATCCCAACTGCTGCATTCTTTCTCCACTGGGGCAGCCACGGTAGTTTCCACACAAGCAGTTCCCAAGCGCACCAGTCTCTCATCCTTTGTTTCAATTGGAACTCTCATTTGATCTCTGCTGTGGTCATTTATTCTTTCCTGGATATTTTCATCATCTGTGTTCACACCAACACCTAGACCATGGAAATGTATCAACAGTATGTCTTTTCAACAGAGAAAGAGTGTCTTGTTCTTCAACTGAACTATCCCACTGTGCAATGCCTGTAGACACCTGTTTGCCTTTGATGGAAGAACAATTCTGTCTATTCACCTGTACAGTTGATCGAAGCCCTACCTCCAATTTGCTTTCACGATCTATCTGTTCTACCTACAGATAAAACAAGTAAACATCTAAAAGAAAATGTAAAGGCTACCAGATGACTTTTATAATTCATAACCATAGCAACATTTCTCCACAACAAAGAGCATGGCTTCCCAAATTAAATTTAATACCTAAAGGAGGGGTACCATATATTATGACCATTCCAACCAAAGGTAATTCTACATCAGGAAAACATCAAGTAATAACCCGAAGCACATAAAAATGCCAGTTTAAGCAGACACAAGCATAGGTTCTAAATTGCAAGAAACTATATGAAATAAGTCGCAAAATTAAACTTTAAAAAAAAAAAAAAAAGCAACAACATAAGCATACTCTACTTAACGATATTCTACTTAAGTGACTTTAAAGTGATCATACAACTTAACGAAATTTTACTGAAGTCACGTAATGTAAAAGCGATCACATGACCCCTAAAAACAAAATTAAATTAATTACAAAAATAAACTGAAAATAAAAAATATATATATATCTTCACACTAAAGTTAGGCCCATCACTGCAGAACCTTTGGAACAAATGCCACACTGACATCTATCAATCTTAGATTGGTTCCGAGAGGACAAAAGCCAATCCAGTGCAACAACCAATATTAAAGACCAATATCAAGCCACATCAAGTATTTAAAGACCAACAAAGAACTAAAAGACAGCAGAACTGAACAAGCAAGCCATCTGGATTCAAAAAAGCAAAACACACGACTGGTTTACACCATTCAAGTGTCGGTCTCACATATGGTTCACACTACTATTTGGAAATGTGGTCTTGTCTGTATGTAACTAAGCGCTCTCAATGTTAAACTATTTGTTCATGCTTCTCTCTCCAAGTGGTTTGGGGTTAAACCTTAGTTCTATTCAAGGTGATCCAGGTTAAAACTTTTTCTTTCTTTTTATTTATTCTTTTAACAATAACAAATAAAAAAGGGTAGGGAAGATGTGAACCAAAATGGTTGGACCCAAGGCATCTAGGCACCTGTTCACAAAATCTCACCTCATAGGTAGGGGTGGGTGGTTGTCCTATTTTTTTATGGTGGGGTGGGGTGGGACGGCAAAGGAGAGGTACAGGAGATGAGAAGGGAAGGTATTCAGTAGAGACATGTTAGAAAGTTGAGTAAAAATCATCCTCAAAAGCCAGCCAAGGAGAGCATTGCTCCCACATGCAGGTCTGGGAAGGGTTCTTTTATATCTCTTTATTATTCCATTTGAGCCCATTATCCACAGATACTGTGGATCTACAAAGCATCATTCATCCTCAGTCCACCAATTACAAAACCAAGCATGAATAGCAAACAAATTAACAATAATTGTGCTGAACAAAAACATGAAATACAGCATGCATAGGTCACTCTGGTAAATAAACTCCATGTCTGTCATACATCCAGAGATGGGTAACGTAGAAATTAAAACATAAGTAGCTAAAACATTTCTAAAGAAATGGCCATCTGATAGCCCAAGAAATGAAGATTTACCAGAAGCAAACCACTGTTATTTGGTTCTGGGCATTTGACATCAGTTTGATCCCTACACGGGAGAGAGGTGTTGTGATTACTATTGTCCTGGTCGAAATTTGACTTGAAATCAACAAACTCCTGATCAGGAGAATCTACTTTTGCTTCACAGTTCAAATCCAATCCTCGAGATAATTGTAATTCTGATGAGATGGAAGATTTGGCTGGTTGGTGTGCACCGTTGAATGAAGATAAACCTTCATCCATTTTACCAGATGAACAATTTATCTCAGACACTTGCACCACATGATCTGATGAATCTTGATCCAAGGGAACATTATCTGCACTGGTTTGAGAAAGCTTCTCTTCATAGGCAGGTACTTGTTCCAGGTTGTTAACCCTCTTTCCCCTGAAAACACCCCAAAAGAAAAATAACGTGTTCCAACCTGCCAACAACAGATTGATCAAGTTGTTTAGTAAAGACAAAAGCTCATCGGATGTGATGAGATACTAAACGGTACTGAGAGCTCAATAAATATTGGTGTTCTATAAAATCCTACTTTGAGTTTGAGGAACAAAACACATGGAGAAACTGTATAGGATTCAATATGAGCTAAAGTTTCCGATGCTAATGCCTTACGCTGTGATTTATCTGGTAGCTGGGATGAAGGGAAAACCAGAAGCTCAATGCTATCAAAGTTTCCTTTGAGAGCTAAATCATTCTTAATCATGTTGTTCAACAAGCTCCTGTAGCTCCCTTCATAGCTGTGTAAGGAGACCAAAAATTCAATGAACTGCATCAGCATTGAGGATAGAAATCCAGCTTAAAGAAGAAGATGGTGTGCAAAAATGAGTCACTCAAAGCAGAGAACATCCCAAACCAACCTCTCAATATCTTTGGCAAAAAAGTAAAGAGCAATGTTATCCTCTGTGGCAGGGTGTTCCAGAAATTGTACTGGCCATGCACTTTGACGTGGTACCTCTTCCATCTGAACATTAGAAGGAAACTTATTCACTACTTCAAGAACTTTGGGTGATGCTCGAGATGATAAGTGTGCTTGAATCCCATCATACAGTTCTGGAAGCATCCCACTCCCCTGCACCTTAAAACCACCTCTGCAAACAAGTAACAGAAGCATACATCAGATCAAAAATTTGCAAGTCATGTAGAAGGATGTGCACCACATACCACAAAAATAAATGTAAGGAGTTGGTACAAAAGTATCGTACAGCCATATGTAATCATGCTCTGGAATAGCTGAAAACTGTGACTGTGCAGCCCCAGCAGAATCTAGAATATGTGATTCTCTCATGCATGGCCTCATTTTAGTGTCAGCATCAATAAGTTCTGCTTTGGAGATGTGTTCCATTGGGGGTGCAACATGCTGCTTCACATCAACACTTGCGGTTTTAGGTGAAGCAGCAGCAGCACTCCCAACAATGTCCCTCGCATCACTAGTCCCCTCACCAGAGTTCAAATTCCTCAAGCAGCTAGAAGGAGTTGATAACTGGTCCTTAGGAACCACATCACAGCTCAAATCAGTACTTAACATGGATAACTCATCAGATTGATCACCCAATTTGTTCTTTTTGAAAAGTCCAGGCTTTTTCAGCACAGCAGCTTCAACTGCCTCCTTCAGCTTTGTACTTCTCCCCATCACATCCTGTGAACGTCCTGTCAAAGAAACTTCAACTACAGAGTCCCAAGGACTGCCAATGGGGCAACAATGTGTGACATGGCTCAGTTGTTTACAGTTGTTGCAGCGAATTTTTTGAGCTCCAACTGGCCTTGAGCGACTGATGGGAGGCTCCCTGGTTCTTCCTTCCCGGATTATAGACTCCCCAGGTTGAGATAAGCCATCTTGCATAATTACATCATGTTTGCTGCCAGATTTATTACCATTCATCCTAATAGGTTCTTCCTTAGAGACAGCTTGCCTTGCCTTAAGTTCAATAGAAGTGCCCTTTCCATTAGAAGGAGCTCCAAGTGCACTGGAAGCAAGTGAGGTCAACCTCTTCCCATCATCCAATCCAGCTGATCATGAGAATAAGAAGAAAAAAAATTCCAATGAAGAAAAGCACAGGGTATTATAAGAAAGATAATAATGATAATAATAATAACTATTGCAGTTACATAGAAAGGAAAGTAGTAGGTCTACCCATAGTAGTTGGAGACTCTTGTTTTCTTTTCCCAAGAAGACTTGTTCGCTTCATAGAAGCCTCAGATTTTCCAGCAGGTTGGACAGCTTTAAGATCACGGCAATTGGCAGAGGAAAACGATGGATTCGTTTCAGCATGGAAAGTAGTTTTTTGATCATCCTTCGCATCCTTTACATTAGACACGCTGGAAAGAGCAGCTGATGAACAGACAGTTGGGCGGTCCAATTTTAAAGAACTCTTCCTTTCAACTAAATTCCGCTCTTTTGCTTGTTTTGTTCCTTTCAGATCCTCAGTTCGGTTGAAATTGGAAGGAAGCATTTTAACTTTTGATTCAGTTGAATTTGGACGGCCAGTTAGTGTAGTCTTGAAGGATGTAGACTTGCTAATTGTTTTGACAACTGCCTGCTTTTTTGAGTCATTAACAGAAACCTCGTTGGCCAGCTTCTTCTTTGGAGAGGCATCATCCTGCATCAATTTTACTCTTGGTTTTGAACTTGAAGTGCTGAATGAATTTGACTTCAAAAGAATTCCTGTTGAAACCCACAGATTTAAAGAATTTTTAATTACCAAATAAGTGTACGCTGTTTCCAAATAGGAATGCATTGAAAATGAAATGATGTTTCCAATTCTGTCTCATGAAGACTTCTTTAAATAAAGCTTACCACGAGGAGATTGAAGTCGTGATTGTGTTCTCAATAAGTTACGAGCAGAAACTGTCGGATAGTCTGCAGAAACCTGAGAACTATTGGCAGTCTGGTTCCCAGAGGAAGGGATCGGCTGGGAAGACTTAACTTTTCCCTTGTCCAGGTTCTTGAATGAACTCTCTTGGGATAGTGCAGCTTTTCTTCCTGGGCTGGATGTTGTTGGTGATCCAATGGTTGTTTCATGAACCTGCCGTTTTGCAGCTGATGCAACTTCAACACCGTCTAATCGACGCTTAGCAGGTAAAGGTTGACTGGAACCAACTTTGGTTCCCTCAGTATCCAAATTTTTGACATCCAACTTCGCTTCTTTAACATCCGAATTAGGAAGATGTTCAGAAGTAACTTTACCTGCACCTCTAGATTTATCTTTTCCATTTAAACATGGTTCTTTGGAGTTACCAGATACTGTTTCCAACTTATCTTGATCTTGTGTTTCAGTTTCCTCTTTGAGCTTGCATTCTTCACAGAGCCAATCGCCATCTGGAACTTTATCCAGCATTATTCGCATACAATAACTATTTTACAAAAAAACAAAAAGTCAAATATCTGGAAGATTGAAATATGCGCATCCTAAGCAGATCTATAAATCCAACATGCATGCCATTACAACTCAAAGATTCTATAAAGCTTACGTGTGTTCAGCCCCATCACTACACCTACTACAGAATGCAAGCATTTCTTCCCGACCAGCATCCCCACAGATATCACAAACTTTTACCTGTGCCAGATCACAAAAATATAATCAGCATACTTACTTGCTCAATCAATACAGATAAAGCAAAAAAGCACATTTGATAAACAAGAATGCACTCCTGAAAAAGTGATAACTGAATTTCCAATGAATACATGTATTCTATTAGGAGGAACACATTAATGGTCAGGTGGGTTCTATAATGTCATACAAATGCTGCGCCATTTTCATTTTTGGAGTTGCAGGAAGCCACAATTAAAGCTACTCTGTTTGCACACATAAAACCTCTGAAAACAAGGATATTAACAATATCAAGCAATCTCATTGAATTCTATTTCTTTTACATTGTCATGGGAGTGTTTCAAAAGTAAAACTCAGATATTACAAGCATGGCACTCTACAATATCCACTTCATCAATTTTGATTGGATCTACAGGTGCTGACTAACTCACTTTCCCTAATTCAGAAACTCATATGGACTTTTTTTGTAGCTAATATACACCATAAGGCTTCAATAAACAAGATGCAGAGAACACCATGACTCAGTTTTCACTTATACGCATCCCAAATTATGATTCCAAAATATATAACTCAATAACAAATGCTTACTCTTTCAGATGAAACTATTTGAGAAATGATGTACCTTCAATATATGAGTGCAATCCACGTACAAGATCTGCTATAAAACCAGGTCAATTTGGGTAGGGTTAGCCAAAATCGATTAGGGTGTTTAAGGGACGAGAACCTATGCTCTCCCCAAAAAGTTCTTTGGTACTCAGATTCACCAGAAACTTATGGGGTACATGTAGCAACGGATAGTTGTATATTGAATTTGAAACCAAGTGATCAGGTAAAAGTTCGTCTCTTGGACGTAATTAAGGATATAGAATCCCACGGAGACGACAGGCCAACCAAGAAACAGGGTTCTAGTGAGTGAGTGAGTGTGTGAGAGTGAGTGTGTGTGTGTGTGTGTGTGTTTTTTTTTTTTTGGGGGGGGGGGGGAGGGGTGTTAATGGTACGATCGTCTTTGAACTTGGTTATGTGAAGGCTTAGGTATGAGATGTGGTCCAAATCTTGGATGATTTTATTTAGTTAGATTCGATGGTATGCAGCTTAAAAACCAAGGTTTATTGGGGAGCTCAAAATAAAATGGATGGATCAAGGATCAGTCACTAGGCTAGTGGTAGTGCTAATGTGGTCCAAAGATGGAGGTCATCAAATGGTTCGACTCGCCAGGACAAAAAAAATCACCACAAAAAGCGCCTCACTTGTGTCTCCTAGAAGGTCATGTTGGGGAGTTGCAGTCTCTAATGACAGAAATTAAAGGCAGAAGACTGATTCCACAGTCAATTCAGGAGTTCAGATATTACTCACCAACCTGCAATCAGCAGCTGCCAGCTGGGACATTACACACCAAAGAGCATGCAACCTGGACATTACTCACCACGCTTCAGCCTGGGTTCTAAACGCTAGACAAGTTCTTACACATGAGAGAACGACAGTAGCAGCAGCTTCTTCAATTAAAATCATTTTTCCAGTCTAACAATTACCACAAAAAAAAAAAAAAGGATGGAGTAATAAATAGGGGCTCTATCAGCCTGAATTACGAAAGTCCTAAACTAACAAGGAACAGAATTCCAACCAAAAACATAACACTACCTCCCATAGAAACTGAGGGCAGGTCTGAAGGTCCTAATGAAAATTCCAATCAAGTCATGTGACTTTTAAGTGATTAGATGACCTGACATAAAAATAAGCTACCTAATAGCATAATTTTGTACTCAAGCTTAGCACTCATGTTTAAGACCCACTAAACGATAAACCTATATGGCTATATCCATCAACCCTAGGTTGATTCCAAAGAAAAATAACCCAATTTGGTACTGGATCTGCAGGAAGAACTTTGTAGCATCAAATGCTACCTATATCACTGCTTTTTTCAAGCCCATTTTATACGAGCGAAACACTTTTTTCTCCATGTATAAGAAATATTAATTGGCTAAGACTGAGAAATCTTGAATACAAGAATGTAAACAAATTCCACCACACTAGAAAATCAAATTCAATTCAGAAAATTGGAGAGTAGTCTAGCATTTCTCCTCAGAAAAAGAAGATGACACAATAGCAGGGGATATGCAAATAATTTATTCATCACCAAAACACAAGCTCGATAACTATGGTCTCATATCTCATATTGAACAAAAGAACATCCCATAGACAATAATTATCAAGGATATATTTCAAATGAAAAACATAAGAAATGGTTCTCCTACATGTAGATATAAACAAAAATAATGATAATAATAGGTGTGTTAATTGAAGCATTTAAACAAAGAAAATCAATGCTTACATCATCCTCCAAAATCTCCGATCCATCAGTCTCATCAATGGGCTGGGACTGCACTGGAGGGTCATCTGTATAAACTACCTCAGACGATGTACCAATCTTCTCGACTTGATCATTTTTTTCGGAGCATTTCACAGCTTCAGTTTCTGGTTCCCCATTATCAATGGCAACTTCAGCATCACATGGATAAACCTTCACTGAAACAAAAGAAGCACTTCTGACAAGGTTAGGTTCACAAGGTTCCAATTTCAAAGGAATGTCTGTGGAATTGCATCCAGTAAAATTCTCTCCACCAACACCAAGTATTGCCACTCTATTCAATGATGGTTCTACATGTTCTATTGAAGATTTAAAAGGCTCTCCTCGGGAGGGAGAAAATGAGTTCTCTTCTAGATCTTTGGCATCTGCATTATAAAAGATTACTTTATCACTGTGAGGAGGAGAATATGGAGTTTGTACTTTTGGTGAGTTATTGCTAGCATATAAATCTTTTGAGGAAGGAGCCTCTGATGGATCTGTCTTATAAGTATAAGCTTGAGGAGTAATTGCAAGACTTTTCTTTTGTACAGATTCTTTCGAGAGCACGCCTGGACTCCTAGAGTTAGTGCAGCTCTCTTCTATTCTGCAAGGAGAATCGGAGAGACAACCTGAGGCATTGTGATCATTAACTTGATTCTCTATTAATTCTGGGGAGAAGCTACAAACTGAAACTGAACTACACGAGACATTCTTCCTCTCCATGTCCGCATTGTAATTAGCACTTGCGATATCTGCATCACTAGCTCCACTAACACATGAAATGTTATCACCATGGCAGTCAAACACTTTCTGCTCGTGATCTTGACTTGAGAAGTTTCTTTGAACCAAATTAGATGCACTAAGATCGCCAGCTGAAATTACAGCTCTCCGACAAGGAGTAGTTTTGGGAATGGGTAGATCTTGACTGTTCACTCCACCTGAGTACTGCTGCGGGAGCATCTTGACATCTTCAGACGTTTCAAATGTTCTCAAAACTTTACTTTCAGCATTTTCAGAAAAAGAATCATTACTTGAACTGGTACTGGGTAAGTTACTGATTTCGCTAGTTGTAGGTTGCTTATCATTGAAGGCTCTGCTCTTAGGAGGTAATACAACATCATTAAAAGAACAGCGGCTAGCTGCCTTCCCTTGACACGTTTCACCAGAAAATTCATCCTCAGTTTTTAATGCCACAAATGAGACAGCCCGGTTATAATGCATACATGATGAGCAAGGAGCCGAGCACACATTACATGTCCCAGATTCAACCTTCATTTGAACACTTTCACTTGAAAATTTACAACCAAATCTTTTTTCAGCTTGAGATAATCCCTGGTGAGCAAAGAAGAGCCAAAATGTGAAAGCACAAACAAATTGTCATGTTGTGTATGCAATAGCTTAAAACTGCATATGTACAACCAATATAAATTAAAAATGAAATCCATAACAACTGTACAAGCATGGAATTAAATATCCATCGAAATTTACTAAAATCTCGGGAAGAAAATGAAACCCATCACAACAGCACAGGCATGGAATAAATGTCAGATGAAATTGACCGAAATATCCTACTTGTCTCCATTTTAGGCCTTGCCTGGCCGAAACCAAAGTTTCGGCCCATGGAAGTCCAGTGTCAAAATCTCAAAACCAAATCCAGAATGTCTCAGTTATGGTCCTGATCCACACCGAAATCTCAGTATTTGGCTACAAGCATACCAAGAGACAATTTCCATAGCATAAGCCATAATCTACAGATGATTGGATTGGAAAATATGAAATTCAACTGACTTTCTGCACCAGGGTGACTTTTTCTTATTTATTTTACATATGTTAGTAATCCCTATTGTCGGAGTAGACAATGGAATACTAACTTTTCAATTGAGTAGGCACATGGCTTATACAATCCTCTTTCCAACCAACCCCCCCCCCCCAAAAAAAAAAAAAACCCCCACTCAAATACGAAAATCTTCTTCTCTCCCCTTCTCTTACCTTGTCTCCTTTCCATATTTCTCCTCGGTTTCTACCCCTGCCCCCTTCCTGAAAGATACTGATCCAGCATCAAGCCTGAAGAGATCCCTCATGCTGTTTTGCTCCTCATCAAAACTAAACCGGGGTCGCAACACCAAGAACTAAGCCCAGTTGTGTCTGCTGGCCAGAGGTTGATGTAAGCAGGGTCAAGTCCCCCCATAATTGGGAGAGACCACACGACCTGGACTGAGAGTTTTCTTTGAGTTTGCAGCAATTTCACCAACTATCTTCATCTTCTTCAAATGATTCAACAGCATCCAGCTTTCTCCCACACCTGTAAGTACATTCCAGCCTCTCCCTCCACACCCTAGCTCTCTTTCCTCTCCCCTAGGCCACAATGGTATCTCCCCACCCTCCCCCTTCTCTGTCCTCCTTTTTGTCCCTTTCTTTAGCCTAAGGCAGCCAAGAAAACAAAGTGAATTTCTGAAAGAAAAGAAAAGAAAAGAGGAAAAGGGGGGAAAGAAAGATCTTTCAAAATTGAGTCAAAAAAGTTCCAAGACCCTGCCGCAAGCTCTAAGAACCCTTCCCCACCCCCACCCCCCGGCTGCAGCCTGCAAGATCCTGCAACCCTCCCACCCCCTTGGGCTTAGTTTGTTAAATCCTAACCCATCCACATTTTTGTTAAGCTACATTTATTCACCAAAACCATCCCATTTAGGTTTGTTAACACCCTAACCCTTCCCTTCCCATTGCCCAACATCCCAATTCTAATTTACCTTTCCCACAAGCTACCTAGGGTATCTTTGGCCATTCCAAAACCATCAAATTTCCCCAAAACCCATCCCATCTTAATTTTGTTAAAACCCTAACTGATCCCAAAGCCACCAACCCATTTTAACATTCGTCAAAACCCTAGTTCATCAGACTCCATTTCCTACAAACCCTAGTTCATCCCATTCCATACCCAAACCTCCCATAACCAAAAATACACAATTCTTTAGCCCATCCAGAATTTTGTAAACCAAAACTTACCCAAGATTCCTCTCCAAACTATCCCATAGGATTCCCATAAATCCCCAATCATCCCAAAACATACCTAGACCAACCCATAAATAAAATCCTAACCCTTTGATGGCACATTTATTTGCTGGTTCCAATTAAAGAAAGGTCCTGGAAGGTTAACCCAGACCCTGGGTTACATAAGAGGTCAACCAACTCCATTTTCCTTGATTATGGGGCTCATGTGTTCCAATTGTTAGAACTTCCAGAATTTAAAAGCATCCAGTTATGTGTTCTTTTTTTTATTTTTTTATTTCAGTACTCGTCTTTTCATATGCCTAGTTGTATTGATGTAACTTCCTAAATTCCTAGACTAGAAATTCAATAGATGAAGTCTAGTCTTTGAAGTATCAGTTTCTAAGAGGTTCTTTTTTTCTTTTTCTTTTTTTTTTTAGTTTCTAGGCGAGTAATTAGTTAAAAATACAGTAGTATATTAAGAACTGATTTTCTTGTGATTTCCAAGTGCTTATTTAGTCAAGATCATGGTTGTCAAAGCGTCCGCCTAGGCGGCATGGCAAGTTTTCAACCGCCTTGTTTCGAACCGCTTAATTGACGTGCTATTTTTTTACTGCTTTAGCGCATTGAGCACATTATTGCCGGTAGATACTAAAGCAGCCTTTTTTTGACATTTTTATACATAATATTTTTTCTTAATTATATTTTTTAAATCAAAATTTATTCTACAAAGCCGTATACAAATTTAATAGTCAGCCATTTCAAAATCAAGGCCCAAATTGCAAAGGAACTTCAAGGCCCAAAGGGACATAGGACCTCTACAGGCTCCGGGGATGCTGCCCCCCCCCAACACCCCTACTAGGGCAGCCTCCCCAAACCCCTGCCCGCTCACGACCTCCGTGTCCGTCGGCAACAAAATGTGAAACATGAGCCATACTCAACATCGAGAATAAATGAATCATTAAATGGACAATGACTTGAAAATTGGAATAATGAGATCTTTTTTTGGATGAATGTGATTATTGAATGTTTGTTTAGCTTATAATAGAAAGTAGTTGTATTGAAAAGTAGTTTAAAAATAGTTGTATTTAAAATTTTTTACCCAACCGCTTTGGTTGCCTTGCCACCTTGACAACCATGGTCAAGACACATGCTTTTTTTAAGATCCTACCTTAGTAGCTAACAAATGTAGTATTGAAATTGAATTAAAGAAAAGAAACTAAAGCCATTGCTAGCACAAGTAATGCTTTGGGCATACCCTCCCATTCTCATACTGTGATGCATTCTTTCTCTCTCCCACCCTCTTTATTTCCCATATCTTCTTTAATCACAGGGTTGTTTCAAGCATTAGATTAAAAGAGTTTTTTGAAGAAAACTTAACTCTTGACTGAACAATTGACACTCCATGAAAATGAGTACTTAGTAGCACAGAATTATTGAACTCCTTAGACTATTACTCATCAAAAAAGAACACCAAAAAAATTATTAATGAGTTTGACTTTTAAACTCCTGGGCTACAAATTTGAAAGTTACATTAACACAATTAGGAATATGAAAGAAGAAGCATTCCACGCCAGCAGGGCCCCCCCCCCCTCTTTTCCTTTGGGGTGGAGGGGGGTTGAGTGGGGAAGGCCACATAAACCAGGGTATTTAAAATTCTAGAAGCTTCAAGAAACCTGATGCTAAATTGCTCCAGTTCAATCCAAGTACACTTGCTGCCTCTGAACCTCACCAATAGACTTCCCCTACAACAATCTAACCTAGCCTGACCTTTGAACCCTAGGTCCTACCAAACCCTAACCCTAGGATAACCTAAAGCTCCATTCTTCACCAGGCCGAACTTATCAGTTCATAGCAGATTCAAGTTATGGGCTTCTAGTTGGATCCTTTCCAATCTAGAACTAAATTACAAAAACCTCTTGCATTGCCCTCCTTAATTGTAGACTTAAGTATTGGCCCTCGTTTCATATTACAACAACCCCCCCCCCTTTTGCCACTTTTTCCCCTTTATTACTCATTACCTTTACTTTGTTTTCACTCTTACTTTTCCAAAATTAAAAATAAAAAATACTTTTTTTTCACTTCCGCCATAATGCGTTCTACTTTATAACCTATTTTCTGGTTTCCAGTACATCCTTTCCCATCCTTTTAATTGATTTGGTCTGCAAGTCAATCCCTCATTAAATAGGCAAATTCCCTTCACATCTCATGGCTTCCTTATTTATTGATAGCTCTTTAAGCATTCTATTGTATTACCAAATTGCTATCCCCCAAGGCCCCAAGTGAACTTGGTATTATTTAAAAGACTGTCATTGTCTTCGTACTATTGGCTATTGTACATCTGGATGGACGCATAGGTATAGGTAACCCAAACTATGTTTGGTCACCAAGATCTGCACCACAATAGCATAACAGACTTTTGAAACTGCAATGCATACACACTGGATCTTCAACATAGGGGCATATATAGATAGTCAGTAAAAGTGAACAGTCACACACAATACAAGCTAAACAAAAAATGATAGACTCAAGAAGATACCAGAGGAACCTAATAATTTGAAATAAAAGCTAAACAAAAACAATAAGTTTTACAAGCACAAGTTTATGAGAAACAAACCACATACTTAGAACAGGCAGCATCTTAACAATAGATTGTTTAATATTGTGTTGTGAAACCTGCATTGAATGTCCACATAATGGCATAAGTAACAAGAAGGGGAAGAAAACTCAAAAATTAGCTACTCAATTCCATCTCATATTCAGCTCCTGAGGTAACAACAGCTTGAGCATTGCACACTTGCATACTAATCTTAGAATCAAAATAATAAAAATCCCCAACTACTCTATATTCAGAAGCTCGAAGCACTTCTAGAATACACAATATGGAAGTGACCAACCAAGAAGCAAAATGTGTTGCAAGAGATGTCTTTATATTTGGAAAAATTCTGAAACAGAAATTAATAGGAGAGAACAGCTAAACATGAAACAACCCTGTTAGTCGGTGATTTCTCACCATATTTGACCAAATCTTAAGGTACAGCTCAGCCATAAGTCCTTGTATGCAGAAACTCCCTCCCTTAATTGGTGTGATCTAAAAAGAAGGCTAAATTCAACGTAAATAACCTCTAACACAAAAATACAAAGTAGAGCAGATCATAGACACTGGGAGTGAAGCTATAAGCTTCCGGCTGCCAAAATAAAATGCTCGTGACTCGCTCCTTAACACGGTTATGACAAGGGTTAGGACTGACCCCACACTCACCCCTCCCAGGCCTTAGTAATTAGCAGCAGATTATAAACACTACAACGTCACTAAAGAACATGCCCTACCCAAAAGTCCAGGAAAAAATTTATGTTTTTCAATATAACGTTAGCAACATTACAATGCATTACTGCCAACCAGAAAAACCTATATCATTCAATTATTTCCAAGCGAATCTTGTGCACAAGGTACAGAAAGATAACCAGTAAGGAACCACAGTCCAACCAAAACGGATAACTGCAATTCAGTGTCAATCAGGAAGAATCTCCAAAGAAAGAAACTCAACAAAATCGACATCTTCCACCATCAAAAAGAAAAAACACTCCACCTAACAAAATTACACACAGCCGATTATCCAAGGAGGCAAATTCATTAAAATCTCCGACGAGATCAAACCACAAAACCCCAACTTCCCACAGGTTGAAACTTAATAAATCATAACCTCTAATAAAAAACCAAAAGCACGATCAGCCAATTCAAATAATAATACTGAAACCCTAATTGGGGAAAGGAGAAAAAAAAACCCAAATGAACCGGTAGCGAATCTAATCAGTGACATCATATCATGTAGATCTCTAATGGTCCGTTCTCTGAGTCTTGACATTGCCAAAAAAACGATCAAATTATCAAAACTACCATAACCAACTAATCGAACAGATGCAAGCAGTAGGATCAAAGCTTCACCACCATCAGCAACAACTAAGGACTAGCAAAAATTATCTCTATCGGTAAAGGAATTCGAACTTCGAACCTTGAGAGAACAAAAAGCATAATAGAGGTAGATTGAGAGAGAACCAGCAGAAGATATGCAGAACCGAAATGCTAATGGCGAATAGGTGGGTCGTATGGCGTTAAAATTGTGCCCACAAAGATTCAGAAAAGTCCCTTCCAGGTCTTATAACGGATCTCATTCGCAATCTCTAGAGGGTCCGGAGAATCCATCACCGATATTGCGTTACTAACACAAACAACATTAGCCTCTAGTCTCTCTCCGCCATGCTCCCTCTCTCTTCTCTTCCCCTTTTTCTCTCTCTCTCTCCATACAGAGCAAAATCAGGAAAATGTGAATTAAAATTCTTAGAATTTTTGGTGTATTTGCTTTTTGAGGGAGGATTTTTATTTTGATTTGATTTGATTTTTGTTTGGGGCCCTTGTTCCGGTCTCCTAAACCTCTTTTCCATCTTGTCTTTATTAAATTTCACTTGATTCTTACCAAAATAAAATTTCATTCGATTTTTATTTTTTATAATTTTTGGGTGGGGCGTGTGGATCACACGTGTGTGGAAATAGCCAACCTACCTTCCTATTGAAGCAATTGTAAAGCAATATAGCAAATCAGCAATCGACACGTGGGTTGCGTTTTTTTAGCGGAAAGCTTGAAGCCATGGGGCTTTTGCAGACAGTGATGAGTGTACACCATCACGGACAGTTGCAGGTATCTATCAGCTCCTGGGCTTACGTTGTAAATCTAGTAAATTAGATTATTTCATTTTAATTAAATTTTGTAATTTATTGACTATTTATGGGGTTATTATGATTATATTAATATCTCCTATCACAGCCGTTGGATGACATCATGGAAGAGTTTATGATTTTGGGTTTTAAATCCATTTATTAAGGTCTATGGTCCTAAAGGAAACTTCAAAGCAACAAGATGATTAGTTTTAAATGATTTTAACATAAATTATACTAGTAATTAATATTTTGCATATAAGGCTATTCTCATAGGATTAGTCAAGGTGTGGGTAAGCTGACTAAGTCAAGTCTTAATTTTAAAATGAATAGAAAATTATTATTTTATTCATCACATTAATCATATGTGTATAACATCTCTCGAGGAAAATCAACTTTGGACCCGTTTGATAACCCATTGAAAAATAATTTTTTGTGTTTTTTGTTTCGAGAAACCAAAATAGCCAGTTGAAAATTGATTTGTTTCAAGTGAATTTTTAAATATAGACTGAAATTTATCAAAATATCTGCTTCAAGAAATACCTTTACCTTTGGTTTGCTCAAAACAAAAGTTTAGCATGAATTAGGTTTAAGTCAAACAACTTTAGAGTCTAAGTACTCAAGGAATTTAGCATTCTATGCATAAGAACCCTTCTTAAACCCTCTCATACTTAAAAACTTTCATTGCTTCTCCAACCTTAATGGCTAACAATCATTTAGTTCTTCATTTTCTCCATCTCCATTAGAAACCCTAGCCCCTATCCTTGCGAAAAGGATCCTTCAAGTTATTCATATTCTCTATCTCGTTGACTTTATCCATTGAAATTAGGTTTTTACTACATAAATCTATTCTTCATCTACTTTCTCTCAACAAGTTTACACCGCCTGTAAATGCATTTTTATTTCTAGAAACATTCAAAACTATTTATGATGTTAATCTTGACAGTGAACTCGGAGACGAGGCTTTGACCTGAATTTAACTAGGAATCTCACAGTTCATCCACAAGCTTCCAAATTTCCTTCTAGTAATACATGTTGGTCCAAACCGGCTGAACATTTTTTTTAAGCATGTGCACCAAAAGCAAGGAGTCACTTGCTACCTCAAACCTAAAAAATGCTTTTCAAAATAGAAACACTTGGTGGGTTATCAAAAAGATTCTTCTAACTTTCAAAAGTAAAATAAATCCTTATCCATTTTAGAGTTTCCAGATCACCAAAGTAAACTAAAAAATTTAAACCAATCAATTTTTATGGGAGAATATGAAATTGAAATAGAATTTTATGCCAATGAAGCTTTAGATCGTTGACTCCAACAGTTGGACTTGTTTGATATCTCACCAAAAAGTAGTTTCCAATACTTCTTGCTTCGAGAGTGAAAATAATTGATCGAAAATTGTTTAATAGAACTTTTTAGGTGATTTTTGAAACATAAATTGAAATTAATGAAAATTTCTATTTTAAGAAATAATTTTAACACAACAACTATTTGTTGTTAGAACTATTTTTCAAAGTGGTTTATCTCAAAAAAAAAAATTCTTGAAGCAAAATTTGGCATGGACAAGGTTTAAGTGAAAAGTTTAGAGACAAGTATTCATGAATTTGACAATAAACATAAAGACTGTGATGGTGCAACATTTTCTCTTTCAAAAACAATCAAAATATTTGTGCTATTTTTCGTAGTAAAAACACTTGATGGGCTATCAAACAAGTCAAATATTGTGTCAAATTGTTGCCAAAATAATTTTATTAATGTTTTTCATGTCAATAATTTTTAGATGAATGAAAAAATTATTAATTAAAGCGATTATAACTGATTTTTAAGTATTATTTCTTATAAAAAAAAATTTGTCACCTATAAGAAGACTTAGCAAGGGTGAATATGTATTTTTCTATTTAAAGTAACGGTGTTAGATCACATTTATGATTTAATAATTTTTAGGAAATATAAACATAATAATTTACAAACTCAGGGGATATATATAATTTGCTCACTAGATTTAATTGGTTCTATTCCCCTTTTGGGGGCTTTAGCATGGAAGGAAGTTTATGCGAAATATTGCCGAAACAATGGTGATATTTTTCCATTTTGGAAGGTGGAGAACCAAAATAGGGGCAAAAATGATATTATCAATAAATCGACGATAAATATCAGTTTTTCACAATATTTGGAGATTTATAGCAAATTTTTGGGCAAAGTTTTGCTCTTTTTTTTTTTAAGAGTTTTTCTCTCCTATTCCTTGCATTTTTTTTTTTTTTTACTTCGACCTTAGACATTGATGCAACGTGCATGAAGAACAAAAAATTATAGGAACTCTAATAAACTAAAAATTGTTATCCAAAAGTGGGGGTCCAAGATAACAATGATGTATATATAAAGGTAAAGAAACCTTAAACATATTAGAAAAATAAAAAAAAATATTAAATGACTCAATATTAGAAACCCAAATCTAACTAGGAAACTAAAAGTGGCTCAAAAACCCACTAAAAGATGAATTTGGCTGACAAAACAACACTTGGACACTGTAGAGCTTTCCGAGCCATTTATTTTGATATGTTATATGTCTCGTAACTCCTTCAGGATCAAAAGTTAGGGCCATTCAAAGATTTACCATAAAATTGGGCATGCACCGATCAAGAACACCAATTTAATTGATGTTTTAGACTAAACTAGCAATCCCAATGTGTCTATTCGTATCAAATTATGCTAAACACCAAATTTGGGCAAAAAATAACCTAAAATACTTGCCCAAATGGGGTCGAAAATCCGGTAGAAACTTAGGGAAATATTGGCTAAAATCTTGGTTAAATTCTCTAGTTTCACCAAGGGCAATCTGGTGAATTTCACCAAAAGTTCACACCTTAGTTTGGAGGACTAAAGTTTAATTTTACAGCCCTTATGAATGAAATCTTAAAAAAGAAAAGTCTTTAACATCCACCTCTCTCAATTTTGCAACGAAATTACTGGCTCTTCTTCAATTTGGCAAATCTTACAAAAAGGTCCACAAAACTTAACACAGTATCTTGATTTTCCACAAAACTTAACACAGTGTCTTGGTTGTTTTGTTTTTTTGCCAAAATATGAAAGCTTTCATTAGCAAAAAGAGTGAATGCCGATAAGCTTGGAAACAAGCAAGGAAGTATCAATCATAAACAGAGGTAGATACCACACCAAGACCTCACCAAAGAAAGGGTAGAGGCACCTTGTGCTAAAAAGTCAGCAAAACTATTCCCATCCCCTAGCAATTTAATGAAATAAAATTCTAGTGATTGAAGAAGACAAACACCAAATATCCTATACAAGACTCAAACATAATCAATCAAAAGAAAACAAAAATCCCTATAAGGCTAGAATTGTCGAAAGACAATTTGAATGCACCTACAAGTAAGAAACACCAAGGGATACTCCAATAAGAAGTCCCTCTCATAGTGCTATTAGCTCCACTAGTGTTGCTAAGCCATTGATGCCATATTTACAATGAGCTTGCTGCCAATAAAATACCCATTTGAATCCCATAAGATGCAACTCTGAAATCTTACCCAAGACTTATGGTCCCAAGAACCATCCACAAATCTAAAATGGAGCACCATCATCCATAGTAAAAGCCAAAGATTGACTAACCTCGCTATCCATCACCTATGATCCTATGATATGGTTTTAGATATCTGCACAAATGTAAGCAAAGGTCATCAGTGTATGTTTTATAGAAATGTCATTCCCTTTGAAAATGGTTGCATTTATGGGGTTCCAAATACACCAAGACACGGCACACCAAAGTGGATTGACCCAAGTCATATTATTGCAATCCTTAAACATGTGCAATATAAAATCCATCCAATCATGGAGATGTGATCCCCTAAAATATGTCACATGAATTCGCAAAGGAGATAAATGCCGACACTCTTTAGCATGAAGGCAAAAAAAAAAAAAAAAAAAAAAAAACATGACAAGCATCCTCATAAGGATGGCCACAAAGTAAACATGTATACCAAGGCTAAAGATACATTCTTATGGAATAAAGAGTTACCAATTGGAAGGACTTCATGTGAGTTTTTGTCACATCCACCAAGCTAGTCAAAACTTGTGCTTGCCAATGCTGAGACCATAAATGCACCCCTCTTCGTGTTTTTGTGGTTGAGTTCTCATACTCCTGTTTTTGGGTTTCCCCCCTTTTTTGCTCTGTTCTCCCCCTTTCCGTTGGTTTGTTTTTCCTCCTGCTGTCTTCCTCGCTTTCTTGTTTTTCTTTCCCTCCTTTGTGTTTGGTTTCCTCCCCTCTTTTTTGCTCTCCCTTCCGCTCTCTTCTTTTTCTTCTGCTTGTCTGTCTTCTCTTTCTTTTCTGTTGTTTTGGGTTGTTTTGTCTGCCTTTTCTTTCTTTTTGTCTCTTCTCCCCCCCTTTGTTCTTCCGTTTTGTTCTTGCTGGTTTTTTTCTGCTTCTGCTTCGCCTTGCTTCTTCTCGTCTTTTCTTTCCTTGCTTCCGTGTTCCTTCTTCTTCTCCTTGCTTCTCTTTCCCTTCCCTTGGTGTGTTGTTTTTTCTCTTCTTGCCTCTCTTCTTTCCTTCCTTGCTTTCTCTTGGTTGTTCCTGTTCTTCCTCGGTGTCCTCTTTTTCGTTGTCCTCTTGTTGCTTGTTTTCTTGTTTGGTCTTTTCTTCTCGTTGGGCTTCTCTTTTGGCTTTTTCCTCTTTTGGTCTTCTCCTTTGGTTCTGTGGTGCTTGTTCTGTTGCTTAGATAACATCTAATGAATAATATCACTAAAACAAAGACAAAATACTCCTAAATCAAGCCATCTCAAGTATAAAGTTACCAATCTTAACTCTATTTCAGAGAGTTATCAATATCCATTCCCCAAATACTTGGAGGAGTGATCCACAACCCTATGGATCAAGTCTCAGACGATCACCAATCATTCCCCATAATAGTCCAATCATGAGAAAGAATAAATCAATGTCATAATATTAATAAAGAAATATGTCAAGTAACAAAGATCTTAGAAGGATCTCAAAACCAAATCAAAGTGCAAAAGTGATGATAGAATTTAAGCAATCAATTAGAAAGGATAAAGAAAAGTCAAAAAATTCCCTAAGTATTACATCAAGTACATGTCCTTAAGTAAAATATTGTTTCGAAACTCAAAATCTCTGTATCATGAACGTATAAATCAACTCACGAATCGAACTAATTTTGGTATACGCAGTCGAGACAGGAACATTCTTCACTATGAAAGTCATAGTCCCCAAAATCTTGTACACCTTATGGATCGGTTGCCGGTGTCTTGTATTCTTGAATTTCTATGAAATCTAGATCTGCAACAAACTCAAAAATAACAATTTCTCAAAAGGGTGTGCTCAAATTAAAGAACTCAACGAGTAGTTCACAAACAAATAACCAATATGACAGTCCAAATCAGTACATCATATAGTGTAATATGACATGAAGCATAATGCAATAATGCAACTATACTCTAATGAATGCTAGCCTTTATTGGTAGACACGCATTAAGGTAGAGCACCAGCTTCCTTTGGGTAGGTTTCTTCACTCTGATCTCTCACGAGTTGGTTACCGGTCTTAAGATCCCGGGTAAAGGGTAAAGGCCTCCTTCTCAAATTATCACCATGGCTGGGGTTTAGGTCACCACTCTCACTACACCATTGGCATGAGAATTGATGTGTATTAGGGGATAAACCTAACCCAATGCAAGTCATCTACTTAGTCACATCATTCTAGGTTCAGATACCTCCTCTCATGCTTTTCACCTTCTTAGTTTAGTATCATTCCCTATTTAGAAATCAACGTTTCATTCTCGGACTACGCCTTCCCTTAACCCTATTGGTCATCTACATATAATGGCGGGAAGCTCTCGTGTCCCCTCATGCTTCTCGCCTTCTTGAGTGCCCACTAGCCCAAGCCTATTATGTGCAACGCTACCAATGAATGGCCCCCACGGTAATGTTGTGTCCTATGGTGCTTCTTGCAGTCACTCAGCATCAATACCCCGCCGATAGGGTGATGATATAACGATGTACCTAACCATACTCCACTAGACTTCTTAGTCATGGCATCCAATAATCGTGAAAAGTGCCAAAGGCACCAAAGGATAGTGTCCCATACCACCTCCGTTGATGTCCCAAGCAAGAAACACTCAAATATGTATTCTCCAATCCACAATCATAACATACATTCACTTTCCAAAGTAGCAAGAAGGTTCAATCACATTCCCAATTCAAAAATCAATCTAAGTCCATAGTGTCACATGTTGATCCATATAACAATAGCATCATTAATCACTTATATTCTAATTTTAGAGTTACAAACATCATTCCTAAATCCTAAAACAATAGCATGTGAAATTATAACCAAGTTTCATAACAACCAAGAAAGTAACAATGGTTATGTGCAATTGAACATCCTCACCTTGCTATTGATTTGCAACTTTGAAAAGTAAGTCAAAAGTATATTCATGCTTCCCAAAAAGTCCTATTAACATGTTGGTTCAAAATTAGAAATAACCCTAGAGGTTTGACATTGAAAAGAGGAACAAAAGACCAACTCCATAGGGTGTGGTTTGTTGGAGTGGTTGCCCCAATAGTCAACCAAGGCAATCAACTAGCCTATGAGTATGGACATAATTGACTAGGATCATCAGAAGGCTTTCCGATTGGGTTCTAAAGTACTTCAAAAATACTTAGAAATCTTGAAATATTACTAGAACATGATCTATCATAGTTTAAACATCAAAACAAACCAAAAGAATGAAAAGCTACATAATCCTCTATTAGGTCTTCTCCAACAACGATTCGAAAGATTGACGGATAAGCTAGTGAATGGGGATTCACTCTAGAGTGAAGAGGGTAGAAGAAGTAGGATGATATAGTAACTAGAAGCCTTCATGCAATTAGGTCTTGACAGTAGAGAAATCAATCACAGAAGAGAATTCAAATGAAAAAGATGAGTACTAACCTTTAAGAAAGCAAATCACTGTTTGAAAACCTTATCAGATGCTCTCTACACTGTCTTTCACTTTCGCAGTGTTCTCTGACAGCTTTAGATCATAATGACACGTTTAAGTATGAAAACACATTAAATAGGGCTTCAAAAATCAAGTTTCCAAAATTGCCCTATTTTCACAGAACTAGGCTAGTCGCCTGAGACAACCAAGCCAATCAATCAGCCTTTGGAACTTTTGTTCCAGGAGCATAATCAAGGCTCAGAAAAATCATGGCTCTACCCTAGTTCCTATTCTACACTCCAGAAGGGTCCTACCTAATTTTTGGGACCTTCCACACGTGTCATTATGAAATAGTTGATCCATTTACGACATTTGTCAACGTTTGAATTAGATCTCCTTCCAAACTCTGATAGAATTCCCAACTTAGCATCATCTCCATCTACTTCCATTGGTTCAAACTCCAATTCCATAGTCTCTACCTAGATGGCCCACGGTTGCATTCTACTAGCACTATGGGTTTTCAGACCTCCAATATGGATTTCCGGGTTAGGATTGTTAGGGATTTCATAGTTTCTTCAATGGAAATTTTTAATTTTTGGTAAAGTGGGGATTTACCAAATTTGCCTCCAATGGGAAGAAAAAGATGAGGAAGCAGCTATATCACCTTGGCTATCTCCCAATGCCAAACACTGATGATAAGTAGATCTCACAGTAAAATTCCTATTTCTAGATTTACTCCAAATCCAAGAATCATGTGTGCTAGGTGACTTACTAGGTATGGCAAGAGTATTCTTTACCTCAATTTAGGAAAATAGTGACTGAAAAAGAGGGATATCCCATTGGTAAGATTGCCCAATAATATGATCATGGACCCAATAAGGACTATGAGGAAGAGGGGAAGAAGTAATGCATTTAAAAGGAAGAAAGGGAAGCCAAGGGTCCTTATCTTTCCTAGCTAGAATACTACACCAACCCCACAATTGGGGGGGGGGGGGGGGGAGTGGAACAATCAAGAAAGGGGTGTCCTTCACATATTTAGCAAAGCCCAGAGTGAATCTAGCTAAGTCAGAACCCTCCAGCTCTATTTGGTAAGTAAAATTTGATTAAAACAATGAACATCTCTAAAATCTAACCCCCCCTCCCATTTACTTTTGCATAATGTTTCCTTTAATTCAATGAATGCCTCTCCCTTGATCATTTTTCCACCAAAAGTGTCGGATTTTTGGTTCATTTTGTGACATAATTCATTTAGAATTAGAAAACACGACATGGCATAGACTGGGTAAAAGCAATCGATTGGATAAGGATTTTCTTCCCTGCATGGGACAATAATTTACCTCTCCAACTAGATAGTTTAGAGTCTAATCGATTGAGGATGAAAGAAAAAGTCTACATTTTGAACTTACCTATAGAGGATGGAAGGCCCAAGTAGGTTGCATGTGAAGAAACCTCTTTAATGTCCAAGGTGGAGGCAATATCCTCTTTAGAGTCTTGAGGTATCTTGGAGCTAAAGAGCATCGTTGATTTATCGGGATTAATGTGAAGACCTGAGACTAACTCATAATCTTGCAGCATCACATTTATGTGTGAAGCATTTGGAATGGAGACAGGGGAGAATATCATGCTATCATCCGCAAAAAATAAAATGGTTTATTTCCGGTCCATTACGGTATAGTCTGATACCTGGAAGCTTGGGAATTCCCAAATTGAATGTGAGGCTTTGGGAAAGAGTTTTTGGCAGATGATTAAGATGTAGGGACTTAGTGAAAATAACTATCTTATACCTCTCTGGGGTACAATCTTTCTAGTGAGAGCACCATTGATCTTAATTTGATATTTTACAATAGTAATACATTACATTACCTACTAAACCTAGATCTCAGTAAAATCCCAAGTGTCTCAAAGTGTATTCAATGAAGGATCACTCTAATTTGTCATAAGTCTTTCACAAGTCTAATTTAATAGCTGAGGGGACATTAAAATTTCACCTTCAAATAAAAAATAAAAATATAAAAACTAATGTGAAATTACTTTTATACCCTAAACCTAACCCATCCTATTTTCAAAGTTGAACCATATAGGTAAGTGAAGGGGAACATATCTTCTACCTTCCGTTCTCCTACCATCAAACAAAAATTCCCACAAAACTCAAAAAATAATCACTGCTAGTGAGAAATCAAGGGCACACACTGAAAAAAGCCAAACATCATTGGCCCACTAGGCCACAACCACTTTTTAAGATCCAGACACAAATTTTGGCTTTGGTAGTTTTGAAGCTCTTGAGCTTGAATTTTAGGGCTTTATGATTTGTATTTTAGAGTTTTAAACCCTGATCAGTAATTATAAATGCTCCTTAATGATGAAGAAGTTCAGTGGGCCTCCCCGCTCCGGTCTTTGCTCTCCCTGGGCTTGCACCCGGGCAGGTTGTTGTGGGCGGGAATAGATCTGGGGAACAACTGGTGCACTTGGAGGGATTATTGCTGTGCACTACTAGTGCACTTAGATGCCAAACAATAGGTTGAAATTTATAACATGATTTCAAAATTAAAAAGTTCAAAATAGACTTGTAATTTTTTTGCTTTTTCAGCCTATTTTTTAGTATCTAAGTGCACTGCTATGCACAACAGATGATGTTTTTCCATAATGATGCCTAACATGGGGGGCCTTTTTGTAAGGTTTGCCAGTTGGAAAAGTATCAATAATTTCATCGCAAAACTGAAGGATGCATGCAAACACAAAAATAAATTAGTTTTGGGTTAACCCAAGTCAAGGCTAATAAACTTGGTCAAACCAAACCCAGCTTAAGCATAGATGTGGTTATGTCTAAAATCATATACCATAAAGGAAATTGGTGTAATTTACTCTTGTTTCTATGACGTTATGTTTATTTCTCTTTTATCATAAAATTATTTAATAAATAACTATCCATTTCACCCTTTTATGAGTTTGAAAGGGAAGTGAAGGTGGTGCTTTCATTCATGTGACTATGTGAGTATATGACATGCGTTAGCCTCTGAGTCCAACAAAGGACCTTTACTCATTTAACACAACACGTTTCTCTTTTTGGGTTTTATCAAACTAGTCACAAGGACAAGAGGCCCAAAGGCAAGAGTGGAGCAAGGGTTTAACCTGAAGAGTTGGAATGGTGGTAAGTCACTCATGGAAAGAGAGCTAGAAAGATATCTATAAAGAAATTTCAAAAAATTAGAATAGTGGAAAGTCACTCATGAAAATGAGACCCCTATGAATGGATAAGAGTTGAGATGTTTGGCAAAAATAAGATAAGAAAAGATAAGACTTAGGACGTGTGACTTCTAGCAATCACCAAAGAATTGGCATTGATTGATTGATTCTATCAATATCTGACATTTAACGTGAATTCTACTTGAGCTGTTTAAATAGACCAATATAGATGAGGATAACAATGTGAAAATAATGATTTTATTATCACTGGTCGGTGTCAGTTGGCTGTTGGCAGTGGCCAAAGCTCCACTGGGTAGGTCAATGTTTGATTTTTTTCAATTGGTAAGTGTAATACTGTTCATCTTTTTTCTTCTTTTTTTTTTTTTTTGGTTGTCAACCCCGTTTGTAAACGGGTGTTCGAACACCTGTACACCTGGCTGTGGTGGGTGAGTCTCCCAGCGAGGATTTTCTACATCCACAAGGATTTGATACCGGAACTTTACTTAAGCGGACGAAACTGCTTACCACTTGGACCAATATAAAGCCTAATTTTTTTATTCCTAGTGAATTAATAATAAAGCCTAATTTTTTTAAAAATAATAGTAATAATAATAATTTAATTATTATTATTATATTTTAGTAATAAGATGAAATTGAAAAAAAGACTTGTTTTTGTTGTTGTCATCCTCGTATTAAGGCAATGTTAATTCTTCAAGACCACCAATACCTTAGGGCCTATTTGGTTATTTGAGTTTGGAAATTTTAAAAATTTAAAGATTTCAAATCTATAGATTTCAAATTTATGGAGTCATGGTTCATAAAATTAATTATTTGGTTAGCTTAAATCTTTGGAATGAAATATATAAATTCATCATAAAAAAAAACATTTATGGAGTCATGGTTCAAATGTTTAACATTTTTATAATAAGGATAAAATTTCTGAATTTCACCTCATATCCATAAATCTACAAATTTACATTTTTAGGGTAAAAATGTGAATTTATAGATTCTACGAATCTAGGGATTCACACAATCAAATCCCATTTGTAAATCCAAAAATTTGAAATCTTTGCATTCATGTAACCAATCAAACCCTTAGACATTCCATCGGCAACCAAATTAACCTCCATGTAAAAGCTTATCTAACATTTGAGCTGGCCAACAAAGCAAATTTCAACAAATAATCTCATGCATCACCTTCACACAACTTGATTAGGTAAGCACCTTTGTCGCCAAGGGAATTCTTCAAAGTGGTCTCCACAACCATAAAAAGTTTCAAGGATCGAGCAATTATCAATACACTTCACGAAGTAATAATTTATTTTTACTCAAAAGAGAATGGTTGCTCCAAATCAACCATACAATAGACAGATTTGGTTTTTTTACTCAAAAGAGAATGGTTACTGACTATGTGATTTTGATGCGGTGGTGGTAAACTTCTATATAGAAGAAAGTCTTGGATTCAAACATCTATCCCTCTCCACACCTTCTCCCTTGCTCCCAAATCCTCTAGACCTATGAGCCGCCAATTCCTATGACTGGTTTGATGATATAATAATGGGTAAATATCACTTGTCTCTCTTCTTAGTTGACCAAATAGTACTTGGACCCCATCTTAGTTGGATAATATCATTTTTCTTCCCTTAGGCAAATGTATCGAACATCTTCACTCTCTTAATTTTTTCATTTAAATTCAACTTTTACTTTTAAATACATTTTTTAAAACCACAAACTGCCTTTAGCTAAGAACATATTTTAGTTTAAACCCTAAATTTCCCTCAATTAAAACTCAAATCACCGTATTTTGTTATTAAAACTGAAAATATCATCTAAATTATTTAATTTACATGACTCATCGTGGATTTGGCATGGTCTCGAAGGAGGGAATTGAGGCTTAAAAAGGTTTGGAGGGATCCTAGATGCAACAACAAAGCTTTAGTAAAGAAGCTTGAAGTCTAAATAAAACTTGACGTTCTTAAGGGCCCTAAATTCCAATTTTCAATGCATTGCTATGTGTTGTTCCATTGGTTGAAAATAAAGTTGTTGTCATTAGAATATTGAGATGTTTGAGTGGTTCATTAGTTGTGGTCAAATAAAATTGGTTTAGCTAAGTATTGGAGTTGGTTCAACCAATGGTTCTTTGATATGGGCTTTTGATATGGTGCATCAACACACAATGGGTTTTGATATGATACAGTAACACACAAAAATGTAGGGTTTTTTTTTTCAATCGTTTAAAAAAAAAAAAAAAAAAAGGTAGGTTCCTTTTGAAATCGTTTTTGAGATTGGAAAGAAGAGGGCTTTTGCGTGTGGGAAAGAACACTTGTCTTCTACAGAGCCAAAAGTTAGAGTGTGGGAGAAAGAATATTTGAGAGAAAGAAGAGAAGACGTTGCTGCAACGATTTGAATCATTCTTCCTCTATATCTTCCATTTCTGAAATTTTGAAAGAGAAGAAAAGCAGCTGCTGGAAAATGTTGCTGCTAATTGAAGATCTGTGTTCTGAACAAGAACAAGCTGTTGTTGAAGATCTGCATTTTGAACAAGAAGAAGTTGTTGTTGAAGGTCTGCATTTTGAACAAGAAGAAGCTGCTGCAAGAAATTTTTTTTGTTTTGCTGAATAAGAAAAAAAGTGAAAAGAGAAGGAAGAAGAAGCAGCAGGTATTTGAAAATTCATTTTTCAAAGAAAACTAGCATTTTGTTGTTGAGTTCTTTGAAAATTCATTTTTCAAAGAAAAAAAAAAAAAAAAAAGAACGTGTGAAAGAAAGAGGTGAAAGAAAAATAGAGAATAAGAGAAAAAGAAGAAAATTAAGAAAAGATGCTATTGCTGTCTGAATTTTTAAGAAGAAGGGAAAATGGTTGCTGTTCCCTGCATTCAAGAAAAATAAAGGGCAGCTATTATCCTGTGTAAAAAATAAAAAAATGCAGCAAGGCTGTGTTTGAAACAGAGAATAGAGGTGCAATAAGTTTTTTTTTAAAAGAGGGAAAACTGAGAAAGATTGCAAAGAGAAGAATTGGAAAAAAAGAAAAACAAGTATTGTTACCATGCATCTTACACAAGTTGAGGTAATCTGTATTTACAAATTCTTGTCTATTATTTTTTAGGCGATGTTTGCTGATGAAAAACCTAGATCATGAATGTAATTTGGGAAACTTGAATTATTGTTTTATATTGTAACTTAACAAGTTGGAGCTTGTCTAGGGGGTTGGGGTTGGTGTCCTTGTTTGAATTGCATTTTAGACTAAAGTAGGGATTGGGTGTTCCTGGACTGTTGTAACAATCAAAATATCTAGGAGTATAAGTAATATTACTCTGTGGACATAGGCAATTTGGTCAAACCACGTCTGATGCATTGTGTTTTTTGTTTATTTTTTTTTGTTGCACATATTGGAGTGCTTTGATTGCAGTGTAGTTCTTTGTTATCCTTGTGCAGTTGATAACTACGAGATTGTTCTAATCAATCTTGTTTCGAGATTAAAAAAAACTTCACATCAAAGAGAATTTTTGAAGACACTGATTGATCACCCCCACCTCTCAGTGACAACATGAGAATAACACTATGAAACAAGCCAAGTAAGACTGTAAAACTTGAAGCCTTAAAATGCTTAGATTATGGAACAACATAAGAGAGCAAGCTTTTGAACAATAATCATGGCAAACCAATTGGTCAGTTGGATCAAGTTCCCGAAGAGGTGACTATTGATGCTTATATATCGTCATTTTTTCGATTTCAACAACTACGTGACGTTACTATAAAAAAGAAAGAGAAAAAAAAAGAAAAAAAAAGAAAAAAGAAAAAAGGAAAAGTAAACAAAGAAAACTTTGTTCTAGTCTTGCTTTTCAATTTTTGATTTTAAAGTCTCTTATATTACAGTACCCGGTCGGTAGCACATGCTTCTCACGTGTCCAGCCGACTCTTAAAGAAATGGACATAAATATGCTTTTCCAAATTATTTATCTTCACATTCTTCATAAAATAATAAATTTTCTTTTTATTTTATTTTCATTTTCGGTCATATCTTGCTTCTCCTTATTTGTAGATCTCCAAAGGGAGTCAAATTTGGGTTTGATTAATTATTAATAAAAGAATACTTTATTCTCTCAACCACCAAAATATCTTATCTTATATTTACTCACATCATGAAATAATTCATCTACATTTTTTTAAAATGAATTCACGTGAAAAGGAGGCATAGAAATGATAGAATACTCAGGGGTCCATAGCTACTTTTTTGTATACCTATTTAAATTAAAAATGTAAAATTATTCTAATTTCCTTGACTGAAAAATTTGACTAAATTTCTCTAATTAATTAATTGATTAGGACCTAAAGCAACCTTAGGTCACATTAGTTCAAGCTTACCCAGATATCATAGTCCAAGCCCAGCCCAGCCCAGCCCAGCCCAGCCCAGCCCGGCATGAACTCAATTGGGCCTAATTGGGTTGGGCTTTGTAAACCCTGATTTTTTTTGCCCCCCCCTTTTTTTTTGCCTAGTGTATGACTTAATTAGTTCATATCTGATAGGACTCAACCAAGGAAACTTGAAATCTCAACCCTAACCAGCCCTTCAGCTAAAAAGAGCAAGAAAGCAAGAATTCTTACCAAAAAAAAAAAAAAAAAAAAAAAAAAGAAAAAAAAAGAAAAAGAAAAAAAAAGAAAAGAAAAAGAAAAGAAAAAGAAAAGAAAAGAAAGAAAAGAAGAGAAATAATTCTCTGTGGTGAAGCATGGCCAAGTGTGTATATTGTCAAGTGGGGGTTCATGGTGACATTAATAGGGTAGTCAATTACCATATTCATAGGGGTGGGGAGATCATTTTACTCTTGTCTCTACACCTAAATGCATACTCCTCTAGAGTATTTTTGGGTGTAAGCTCATATGGGAAGGAAAATTTTCTGAAATTATAATCTAGATCGAAAACTGTCATATAACTATGATGATTCGTAAAACTTATTCTTTCCATTAGTCTCAAATTACACATGTATGTTTTCATGTTTAGATGCATTTTATGGATTTCGATCATCCACACAAACGTTTGAATGTAGACATTTACTATGGATTAATGTGGTGTAAGTAATATATAATATAGATTACACAAAAAGAAGAAGAAGAAAGCAATGTATAATATATGCCTAGGATTCCGTAAGGAGAGAAGTCTTAATTGCCTAGTATGTTCATTAGTAGAATAACCATTATCTAGAGAAGAAGTAAAACTTGAGGATTTTCATGTTTACTTATTATTATTGAAAAAAAGAAGAAAGTAGTTTGCATGTTTCATAATTCTTTGAACAAATCCCATTTACCTATGTTTGCAAATTATTATATCAACAACTCTGAGAAGTTATTCTATTACAAACATCTACTTGTAAGATAACATGATTAGTTTTAAATTTAAAAAAACATATTTATTCATAGTGAATCTTAAATATGAGTTTAAAAAAAAAAAAAATACAAAAATACACAAAAGTCGATCAAGTTTTTAGGTTGACTTGAATTCTTTTTAATATATATACTTCATTTTTTAAAAAAAATATTGTAGGGATGCTTGATTGGTAATGACCAACACCTTGTAGTAAAGAGATTGTGGATTCGATTCTCGCTAATGATATGTGTAATATCCCAATTTTTGTATCGCCCGCTCTAACAATTGACTCTTTCGGTAGAGAATAGATCACTAACGCGTCTTCCATTGACGAAACAGCGGAAAGGAAAGCTGTTTGAACTAGGGCACTATATAAAAACGTTCTCCTATATATAAAAAGTGCCCTTATACAAAAAGAATTGACTTTCTTTAGGAGATTTTCTAGGAAATTACTTTGAATTTTTTTTTTGTATTAAAAATTACAATATTCTTTTTTGGAAAAATAGAAAATTACTTTATTCAAAATTTGAAATCACGAGGGTATGTACAACCAAGTCCATCATTAAGTAAAGACCAACACAAAGATGGGGAGGGGCTGAAGAAATCAATGAGATAAGCTGCTTTGCTGCGAGGACAACAAGGTGATCAACAACAAAGTTTTGTCTCCCTGTAATAATGCTAGAAACATACTGATGAGAAAATTTTCATAAGGAAATGTCTTTAACAAAATGCTTAATCTTCCAAGGTATATTTTTCATAAGTAAGGAGATGCAGTGAATTATGCTGGAATTTCACTTCCACCGTTCCATAATCTGATTGATGTTGTAGGATGTAGGATTATTTTGAATAAGTGCAATAATAAAGGTTAGAGCATTTTTAGAAAGAGGGAATGGTCCTATGGGGGGGGGCACCTGGAATTTGAAAATCTTTTTATGAGTTTATATTTTGACCATTTCCAATCTGATAGGAGATGCCATTCATAAATTTATCTCGGGTTTAATCAGGGATTTTCATCCCCAAGAGGAGGTTGCAGTTGTTAATGCTTGTAAGAAATGACAATCTCTGAAATTATTATGTTTCATGATTTTACACCACATAGGATTCCATTGTTGTAACCTTAAGTTCACTCTTTGGATGAGATTTTTTGACAGTGTTTTTGTTTAATTTTCCCACTAAAATGTGGAACCCCAAACATTCATCTCAATGTTTGAAGTTAGGGTAATGTTAAAGTGATCTTGAAGATGTTTTCTTGTTGCATTTGGTATACTTTTACTGAAATGTGCTTTGATCTTTTGAGTATTTAGTTGCTGACAAGGGGAGGTATTCTCAATATAAAGAATTTATAACTCTAGGACTTGATCCAAAGTACAATTGTGGTAGTTTTTTTTTTTTTTGGTAAACCAATTGTAGTAGTTTCAGTTGTTTTCCTTTGTTTGTTTTTTTTTTTGGGGGGGGGGGTTGTTGAAATAAAGAAGGGTAGTTTTAGAAAATTTAAAATACAATACATGCTGACTCATCAAATCAGTAGGGATATGGGGGTTGTTAAATACTTCAACACATAAAGGGTGTAAATGTAATATAATTAATTTCAAGGGGTATAAACATAATTGTTTGTATACATAGGGGGTGTACATGTAATTTGCTCTAGTTCTTTTATTTGATGTTATTAATTGAGTATGTTTTGATAATCTTGGGATGCCAAAAAAAAAAAAAAAAAAATCATGCTATCCATTTAAATGGGCAATCAAGATATCCACTTAAGTTGGGCCAAAACTCTTGATTGCCTACTTAAGTGGCAACAATTACAAGCTGACCACATTAGCCTTTTTCAAAACTTACAAGTTACCCATAGTTACTTCTTCTTCTTCTTCTTCTTTTTCTTTTTTTATTTTTATTTTTTTTTATTTTTTATAATTCTATTAACTTTAAAATTGTTGACCATTTTTCCCATGGGGTGAAGGAAAATATAAATTTTTTTAAAAAATAATTTTACAACACCTTAGTTAATTTTTTCAAATTTACAACAAAAAAAAAAAAAAAAAACTCTGTTTACTCCATTCACCTAAACAATTTCTATTGAAAATCAACAATGAGAACAAATGCCATTTACATTTTGTGGCCTTTCAACCATATCAGGTGGCGATCGGATTTGGAAATCCGTCATGATTGGAGATGATTTATTTGGTAAAATGAACTTTAAGCAATTAGGTGGATTGGAGACATTAGCTATCATGAAGACGACAATAAAAAGACCCAAAGCATGAGCTGAAGAGGCTACCAAGAGATTTGCCAGAGTGGTGAAGGCATTTTCAGTGATCTTGTAGATCGCCATGCTAGAACCCTCACTTGTGAAGATGAAGATGAGTGTGTTGATGAACTTAGCCAATGGGACCTTCAAAGTGTCCAAGTGAACCGCTTCCTTGGTTCTACCCACTACAACCCTGATGAACGACATCTTCTCTCCTTACTCAAGAGTATCAAACAACTCTACTAGCTAGTTGCACAAGAATTGGCAAATCGAAGATGTCCTAGAGTGAACCTGTGAACTCCCCCATGATCCTAACCCAAAAATTCGTGTTTTAGGTCCAGGAACTTGAAACGCTAGTAGAAGACAATTGTGGGTCATCCATGTATAGACCATTGGATTGGAACCTGAACCAGTGAAATTGGATAGTGGAGATGATGAATGTAGAGTTTTGCTAAATTTTGGAAGAAGAACTGACTCGAGCATGGACGGATTGGGAAAGTGGATTAAGAGTTCATAGTTGGTACTTTTGAAAGGTCCCCAAGATCAAGTAAAAGCCTCTTGATGTGTGTGTTGAGTGTTGAAGTAGTTCCACAGAGCTATTGACTATGAAACTCATTCTTGGAACAATTTCCAGGGGTAGGGCAGCCCCAAGCAATCCTACCTAGTGCCCATGGATGAAAAGGGGTATTTTTGGGATATTGTGTTACAGACCCCTATTTAATGTTATTTTGGCCCCAAAACGAATTATTTTACTCCCAGCCATCAGGGAACATCAATCCACATCAGAGAAGTAGTTTCAGAGATGGAGAAAGTTGCAGTGATCATCTAGATAGCGATCTAAATTCTAATTGCAAAATCGAAGGTCAATTAATTTCTCCTTTCTTCTAATTCATCTCTTTTTATCTTTTGTCGAAGGAAAAACATTGTGGGAAGATCAATTATATCAGGGGAACCTAAACCTTATTTTGATCTAGCAATACAAGTGATTTTAAAATCACTATGTTATGCTGATTTTCTTCATGGATAGATTTCAGAGAGACCTATTTCTTGCTTTACCATATTATTGTCTGGATATGAGTTTTAGATATGCTTTTGTAGTTAGACCTTGTTTTTAGGAGTCTTTGAGAAGCCCAATCATTTTGGAAGTTGTTCAAAACCCAAAACGAAGCCGTCGGAAATTGTGTAGGTTTTCTATCCACACATAGACAGGGGTTGCCCCAGGCAACCATACCTAGGCTTGTCTAGAGGACCTTGTCCTCGAGGGTCGATTGGTAGGGGTCTCCCAGAATTGCCTTACCCCTTGCTGTTTTGGGTTTTGTTTTTATTTTCAATGCATGACTTCCTAGGTTAATTCTAACTTGTTTCAACAATTAATTAGGATAATTTGAGATGGGATTAGATCATCTTTTGATTCACTTTGAAAATGTTACAATCTACTTGATAGGTGAGGAAATTCAACTATGAATGTTTAGCATTAAAGCTTAATTTGATATCGAACATGCATAATGATTTACATGCTCCTGTTATATGGTTCTTTCATTCACTTAATATTTTGAAATTACTTAGAACCATTTTCTATTCTTGCTTTACTGAATTATGAAGTGACATGATGGAGTTTGAGAATAATAATGTTATGCATAGATTTGACTAGGGGTTATGGCATGACCATTACCCTAGGAACTTTAGTATGGACTTGTAGTCTAGGTAGCACATCTAGGATGTCTAAATGCACATGGTTAGGTAACACCCCTCATGTCGTTACCCTATTTGCAGGGGTATTGATCTCAAGTAACCTATGCTAGCAGTGTTGGGTGGGGGGGGCCCAAGACCGGTAACTAATCAGTTTGGGGACACATCCACCGTGGGGGCCATTCATTGGTATGGTTGGGCTTGTGGGCGCTTAAGACCGGTAATCAACCCGTGATAGGACATGGGAGCTTCCCCCATCATATGTGGATGACCAATAAGATTAAGAAGAGGTGTAGTTTGAGTTGGTCGGTGCCATAGGATACATTGACTCTAGACAGGGAAGGATATTGAACCGAGTTGGTTGATGCCATAGGGGAGGTATCTAAACCTAGAACGATGTGATTAAGTAGATGACTTGCATTGGGCTAGGTATTACCCTAACACACACTAGTTCTCATCCCAATGGTCGTGGTGAGAGAGTGTGGCACTAATCCCCAACCATGGTTGAGGAAAGGATTGTTATCCCTGTACTTTGGTCATGATGCCTAGTTTGGTTGGAACTGTTGGAGTCTGTGTAAGACAACCCAGGGGAGGCTAGTGGCGCACCTTAATGCTTGTCCAGCTAGATAGTTGCATTGATTAAAATATAGGAGCATTATTTCATCACATTGCACTTACATACCATATCATAGTACTTTACTTTCTAATATTTGAATATGTGGACATGTATATTGTTGAATTGCTTCTTGAGTTCTTTGGAATTCATCCCTCGTGAAAATGTTGTTTAGATGGTTGCACTGGTAAAGAAGAGATCCTAAGCTTGGAGGTATTTCCCTTCGCGGATTCAGTTAACTCAATGATTTAGCTGATTATGATTTTTGGTATGATCCGTGTGCCAGTCTAGAGTACTCTTACAACCTCGATTAACAATGATAGGGTCCGCTTAATCTATTGTAGGGATTGTCAGTTAGAGTTAGATCCAATGACAAAAACTTTTAAACATTTAGAAAAGTCATGTAAACCTTGGGATTATTAAACTCCCTTTCTTCCCTAGTTTGATTTTCCATTTTTAGATAGATATCCTATCAGTTTTGATTATGCTTCCACATATGAGATCCTTTCGATTATTCGTGATTTTTCAATATAATTTAATTATTGGATTTTAGTGTTCTTGCTTATGATTGTGTTATTGTGCAGATTGGTTTGGTGATTGCGTCTGCTCTTGTGACTGTGGATCATTCCTTCATGTATTCGGGTGGATAGGATACCGGCTGGGTGGATGTGACAGAACCCATGGAGTTTCCAGATTTTTTGGCTTTGGTTTCAATTTGCTTCAAACAATACTATTGGGTTGCACACAACAACTAACTAGCATTTCTTTAATAGTAGATAGATTAGGACGCTACAATTGTAAATTACCACTTTGTTCAAGTATTGACACAGTAAAGCGATCCCTGTATCATTGCTTGTTTTGATTTTTCCCTTCAGTTTGAGTCTCAATTGTACAATCTAGTTCTATTTCTACATCAGCTACACACACTATTGCACCGAGTTCTCCAATTAAACTTTTCTCTTTAGCATTCAAAAAGAAATTGTAGTCAAAATTTTGGCTTTCAAACAAGAAAGCTATTCTAGTCAATCACATACACAACCCAAAATGAGCAGAAAATCAACAATATAGATCAGAAGGTTTAGCTGAAACTAGGGCACCCTTGTTTGATGCTTAGTCCAATCAAGCTTAGTTTCATCACTCACTCACATCCTCTCAATTCTTTCTTTCTAACTCATCTTCAATTCACTTCCCATCAAATTACTTGCCTTGCAGAATTGAATTCAAATAAAAATTATGCTTTGCATGTGCGTAGATTGACATAATAGTTTCCCTTGTTCAACACACTGAAATTATGTCCTTGGCTTCTAGCTCACCAAAGCCAATCCGAAAGAGACAGTCGGGTTCATTGATGCCTCATCGAATGCTCCATTAACCATAATGTAGCTTCCCCTATGAAACTGATGGCCAAGGCTGCTAAGGTTCCTAAGCTTCTTTTACTGTAGCATAAACTATGTACACCAACTTTTCCGATCGCTAGAGTCGGAGGAGGAGCAAGAGGAAGAGAGGCATGGTGGGAGGGACGTGAAAGGGGAGGGCAATTTAGTAACTTTTCAACTGAGAGCTATTTTGGTATTATCCATCAACAAGGGTGAGGGGCAAAATGGTCATTCTAATTTGAAAGTTAATAGAAAAGTAACAGTGAGTAACTTGTAATTTCTAAAAATGTCTAGTGTGGGCAACATGTAATTTTTCCACTTAAGCGGGGGAAGTCAAGAGTTTTGGCCCAACTTAAGTGGGTAGCATGAAAAAACCTCTAATAATAATTTTGAATTAATTTCTTTGTCTTGCGCATCCAGGTATGTGATGTTACTCTTCTTTCCATGGGTTAAGGAATGTAACACTATATAGTTTTGGTAGAGAAACCAATTTATGTTAAATCATGATTTCTTTCTATGGATTGGAGATTCCATTCTTTCTAGTACATAAGTTTCTATTAAAATGGGAAATGCCCTACCTTTGAATGTGATTTGAGCTATTGATTTACATATTTGGAAGTAACCAATTAGGGTTAAAATGAAACCTAGAAACTATCATTGACCCAATTTGAGCACCTCGATGGGATAGATGTCCACGAAAAACTGAGGAGTAATGGCCCTTTAAATTTATCAACCAGTTGTGTCCCATGAGTTTTTTTTGGTCAACAAGATACTTATATTAAACACTCTAGAGGCACATCTCTTGAGGATAGTAAGGAAGTGCTTGATACAAAGATATGTCTACCCGCTTGGGTGGGGGGGGGGGGAGGTCCTGTCCCCCTTCCAAGAAAATCAACAAAGGGGTTCTCGGACCTTGATATAAACCTAAACCTAAGATGCTCAAAATGGAAAGACAAAGACATAATAGTCTCATAGATGCTATAAATAAGCCAATCAAGAGAGTTGGTTTGCCCACATAGCGCTAAAATAACACATTTACAGCCAGAATAAACCACTAAGTTCTTATAGCCTAGACTAATTGCTAGAAATATTGAGTTCCTTATTGCTTTAACCTCAACTTGAGCTATTGAAAATGCTATCCATGCAGTTGATTTTGCGGAAAAAACCCTTTCATATTGACTCCAAAATAAGCACCCTTTGTCTCCTCTATAAGATGCTAAATCCCACGACCCCATCTATGAATACGTGTATAGAGTTTCCGTGTTGCTATCCGCTTTCCACGACCCAATTGAGCCATTGCTAGTAGCTTGATGTCCCTCCATTGAGGATGCTGAATTTGTACATAGAGAGATATGCTCTATGTCACCAAGAAGGCTAATGAATGAGTTAAGAGATTTGAATAAAAAAGGAATAATCTTTGAGAAAATAAAGTCATTTCGAGTTTTTCAAGTCACCTAACCATCAAACTCTACATTGTATGTACCAAACTGATATTACCCAAATGTTTATAATTTGTCTTAATGAAAGCACACCACTCCAAAATGGTTGAACCTGTAAAGAAACTGCTATCAAGGCACAAGGGTGAGGCTCTCCAACATAATTTAGCATGCATTCAATAAAATAAAACATGTACTATTGTTTCATTTGCAGCCATACATACAAGACACATATGGGTATTGAACATTTCCTATAATGCAATGTTTTGCTTGTGGCTATTGTTTCATGCCTAACTTTCCATAGGAAAGACTTTACCTTGGGTGGTGTGTTTATTTTCTAGATTTCCTTCTAGAATGGGTGATTTCAGATTCTGAGCCATGTTTTCCTATCCAATTGAAGATGTTAGTTCCATAGATATGCAGATCTAGCATTAAAAATTTCTGTTTTCAAGTGTTTCAAATCCATTTATCTTTAACATCAAGAGAAAGAATTGGGATTTGGTTGTTCCAAAAAAGAATTGGATGTATCTTGTACCTATAAAGGGGAGAAAAGGGATTTCAACAAAGGTGTATCCCATGTCAAAGTACTCCATCTAATTAAGTCACGAACTGGAGAGGACCCACCTGGACAAGGAGGACCTATCATCCGATTAGAAAGGTTTTGAACCCAAGGTTCACTAAAAATTTGGGTGTGAAGCCCATTCCCAACCCTTTTAATCAACCCCTTTTCTAGGATATCTCTTCTCATTCATACACTCTTCCACCCCCAAGAAGCCCCTCTAGGGCATGAAGAAGAAAAACAAATTTACATTTGGAAATATATTTGCTCTTCATTATGTTTGCCTAGAGAAAGTTTGCCACCATCTTTCTTTGCCTTACACACCTTATTCCATCCTACCCAATTAATTCCTCTATTTTCTCCATTACCCCACTAAAATTGCCTATTTTGCTTTGTTAGGTTGTTTGTGACTTCTTTGGGCAGCAAGAAATTAGACAAAGCATAAGTGGGAAATGTTGTAGCCATTGCCTTGATCAATACCTCCTTCCTAGTAGGTGATAGGAATTTCCCTTTTCACCCAACCAATCTATTTTGCATTCTCTCGTAATAGTAAGAAAATACTTGAGCTTTTGATCTACCAAGATGAGAGGGAAGCCCAAGATAGACGCCATGAGATGCTACTTCCTTATATTCAAAGGGGAGGAAAGATACATGCGAGCTTGAGGTGGGGTTCATTTGATAAAGGAGAGAAGATTTTGAGTAATTAATGTGCTAACCAAATACTTGCATGTACTCCTAAAAAGTGTTGAGAATCTAGATAGCATTATCTACTTTTGCTGGTGTAAAGAGCATGCAAAGAAAATACATGGGTTGAGGGGACAACCCTATCAGAGGCCCTTGGAAGGGATAATTTTATTGGTCAATTGTCCCTTCACCTTGATTTGGTACTTCACCGTGGATACACATTGCATAATCCACTGAACCCATTTAAGACAGAACTCTAGAAAACTATCAATAAAACTCCACTCCATTCTATCATAAGCCTTGCACAGGTCCAATTCTATTGCCATAAACCCAACATTTGATTTTGATTTTTTCATGTAGTGGATATACTCATGTGCCAAGTAGATGTTATTAAAGATAGATCTGTTTGACACAAAAGCACTCTAGTTCTCGCTAATGATAGAATGGAGAAGATGTTTCAATTTGTTCACCAAGCATTCTGCAATGACCTTATAGAGAACAATACATATGCCACACCCTACCCAGTTGGTATTGGATTCACCCGAATACCTGTGAATGTGATCCAGAGTCACAAGGATTAGGTCAACATTTAATCACAATCAATCCACACAATAACATAATCCAAGAGCAAGATTAAAGGTATAACTGTTAAATACTATAATTAAAGATGTCAGTGAAAGTCTATGAAGTATTTTGTATCAAAAGTGAAGGAAATGGAAAGTAAGTTTAGTACTACTCCTCAATTGCTCGAGTGTAGTAATAAATATCGCAATCAAAAATCTACATCCCTAAAATAATCAGACAATGGTCAAAAGGTGAAGTGTCTTATGAACACTCCAAGCATGGACATGAGTCACCATGAGCCTCGATATCCTCCACAGTCGATAGGTCATGCGAGTCCCGTGGTATTGAGTACTCATGAAGCATCGGGTCCTCATATCCTATAGTGCAATCTAAAAAGAAGGTTTCCACAAAGGATGAGCTCCAATGAACTTAGCAAGATCAACAATATCACTTATTCACGCATTTCACACATGTATGAAGTATGAAATGTAATGTAAAAATGTAAATGCAATGCAAGGATGCTCCTATGAATCCAACCATGCTAGTCTCTACTAATTAGACATGCATTGAGATACATCACCTTCCTCCTATGGGAAGTCTCAGATAGACCCCAATAGCACAAACCAATCTGGATGTCATGATCTGGGTATATGGATAACAGTCCAACTGACGACCCTGGCTAGGGATTAGGGCCACACGTTCTCACCACAACCACTAGTATGAGAATTGGTGTGTGTCAATGAACTATCTCGCCCAATGCAAGAAGTCATCTACTCAATGATGTCATACTAGGTTCAGACCCTTCATATGGCACCAACTGACTTAGTCAGATATCTTTGCTTATTTAGGAAATATCAATCTTCATGGAATGTCTACCGCTTATCGATAAGCAATCATAACCTTATGGTCATCCACATATGATAGGACGAATACTCCCATGCCCCTCACGAAATGTCTATTGACTGTTGGGTGCCCATGGGCCCAACCTCTATCATATGCAACCCTACCATGAGTGACACGTGATTTTTTGTATCTCCCCATAGGATGGTTACTGATTGTTGGACGCCCATAACCCAACACTGCTGTCATGGGTCACTTGGCCTCAATATCCATGCTATAGGGTAAAAGCATGATAGTGAAAATTCTAGCCATGCATCTAGACACCTAAAGCAATGCATATGGAATCCATATGAAGTGCAAATGCATTAAGGGTAATGGGGCGAACTCACAATCCTGGGTAGATAATAATTCATGAATGCAATATACCACCCATTCCCATAATAAAGATAACATATTACCCATGCATGCATGTTCTACAACATCAATCCACACATAGAAACACAAGCAAGATATGATAGCAAATAATAAAGCATGAATTATACATATGTATATACAAGATTGTATTCTTCACCTGACAAATGATTATAGCTTCCCAAAGAATCCAAGAACTCCACAAATTATAGGCTAACAAGTTTTAAAAACCCCCTCAAAAATAGTGCATGACAAATCCACTTTCGAGTTTGTTGGGTTTGATCTAGACCTTCTTCCAAAGTGACCAAATCACCATCTTTAGCATCCAAACTCATGGGTTCTAGTCCCAACTCAAGGGTCTCAATTCGAATGGCCCACAATTGTGTTCTACTAGCACTACGAGTTCTCGGGCTTGCAAGTTGGGTTTCAGGTAAAGATTCTGGGGGATTTCACAACATAAGCTTATTGATCTCAAGTGGACTATTTCCTGAGAGTTGTTCCTTTTGGGAATTAGAGAAATAATCGTCATATTTAATCTCTTTAGTAGATACCCCTATCAAAGAAATGTTGGATCTCTGACACTGAGTCATTCCCAATTATATTCCAATTTTATGATTGAAGCTTGTTGGAGGGGATGGAAGAAGAGAAAAGGTTGGAGACATATGACCAAAACTTTTAAAGCTATTCCTAACTCTTCAGTTAGGTATTGCTCATGTTGGATTTGAGCTTGTGGAGTGCATTCATTTGTCTCCTTTGTCACCAACGAGAAGCCACTTGATCATCGATCTTTGCTGTTGTAGGGTTCTTCTTCCCTCATCAGGGTGGCCACTTTTTGTTTCAAAGCTGCTTCTTGTGAAAGTTTTTCTTCAGAGGGATCTTGTTGCTGTAGCTTCTCTAGATCCACTTAAAAATTTCAAATTTCCTTAGCATCTACTGAAACTGAAGTCTTAATGTAGATTCTTAGAGTTTTAGTGCATCTATAGATTTTGCGTTGGAGTTTATATGCCTCGACACCCTCTTTGATGTGTTCCCCAAACCCGCATTCTAGACTGATCAGAAATAGATTGGGATGTCTCAATTTGAGATGATCCAGCATTGGGGCTAGAATAAGCTGAAACAGAAGAGTCAAGATCGAACTTTAAATTCCAAAGCCAACATCCGCCTTAGGAGTAAAGGCAAAGGCATGAAGCCTGTTGCTGCTTTTTGGGCTTTTGTCTTCCATTTCTTAAGAACAACCTTATTTTCATTAGTAGAGGGAGATTGGGTAGATGCCTTAGTTTCATATAATATCTATAGTTTTCTAAATTGAGAAGACAGGAGCATTGGTGATACCTATTTTCTTTTCACCTTAGTATTTTCCACCAAGTCTTACATTGTCAAGATTTCCTCTATCTTCACTAAAGGAGGGTGGCTAGGTGAGGAAGATATTTGGGTTTCAGAACTGACATAACAAAGTTGTCCATTTTCATCATTCCCGATTCCCAGATATTTGTTCAATAATAGATTGAGAAGAAAGACATGAAGAATAAGAGCAATTAGATTTAACTATTTTAGCCAGAACATAAGGGCTAGCTATATATGTTATCATCAAATAGTAGAGGCTCTTTGCCTTAATTCTTTGAGGGTCCATGTTTTTATTATTATTATTATTATTATTATTATTATTATTATTATTATTATTATTATTATTATTATTATTATTATTATTATTATTATTATTATTATTATTATTATTATTATTATTATTATTATTATTTATACTAAACAAAAGCTTGATATAAATTAGGATAACAAATACATAGAGTAGTAGGGTCTATTACATTCAATGACTTGTTATGGTCTATGGAGGACTCAATTGCTAAATACGTGAGCCATTGGTGGAGTGTGGAGTCACAAAAGCCATTAAGGTTTGTATCCTTAATGTTACTTACTATATTTACCAAAATTAGGAAATAAGTATCGGCCATCTACTGTGATTAAGTGGGATGAGTAAATCTAGCACTTCTTTTTCATTGCAACATATATCCTGTAATTGAAGGTTGTAGAGCAGTGTTTAATTTATTCCATCCTTTAATCCAATTAGTAATGCCTCAATGATGTTTCCCTTCCCTAGTCCTCTTGTACTTAGATACTTTAGCTGTTCTTCACATAATACTCCCACACTCCATCCTGTAATGTTTAGCTCTAGATCTGCATTTATGTACCCCTGCACACATCAAAGTTGGAGAATGATTTAAGTTAGTAAGGCTTTTACAAAAACAAATATTTGGTTTGGTTGTCTATACTTGTGTTTGGTTATGTTGAAAAACAGTTTCATGTGTTTTGAGACTTACATCATGGATCCAATTTACTATGTTACTTAGCACTTTTATGGGGTTGGGGGTAACTTTATTAAAATTTTTTTTGTTCCGTTCTTTCTAGATAAAGTAGCAGGTGATTATAAAAATGTACACCATCTATCTTTTTGATGCTTTGTCCAAACCAAAGTCTAGGATGAAAGAGTTGCACAAATCATTGATTGATTTGTTTGAAAGTCTTTCTGTTCTTAACCCCAAGGGGCCTACCGCCCAAATCATTTTCTTCCAATCAAATGAAAGGAATATATGCCATATAGGTTCCACACAATTCCCACAAAGCTCACATTCTGGGGACAATGGTGTCCATTGAGCAAGTGTTGCCTTAACTGGTAATCCTGCATTTAAAAGACGCCAAAAGAAAATCTTAAATTTGGGGTGTAGGGGTAATTTCCAAAAGAACTTCCACCATGTGGTGTAAGTATTAGATTGTGATGTTGATCTTATTTGCGAGAGAGTTTTCTCTGCTAGTTTGACAGAGAAATCTCCATTAATGCTTGAAATAAGAGACATACAAGTATCATTTTCATGTGAGAGATTTATGTTGGAGAGATGAAAGAATTAAAGGTTTAGGGGAAGAGGTAACTCCCTGTGATTGATTGAGTTTGCCACTTGAGCCAGTGTTGTGTTTCTTTCCTATAGCTCGGTGTCAAGTCCTAGTTGTGTTCAGTCTTCCGGATTTTTAATCCATGGATCGAACCAAAAAGATGTAGTCCTCCCATTCCCTATTTTTCTCCATATCATATTCTGAAGTTTTGGTAAGATTCCACAGATGTTGTTCCATGTCCATGATCCCTTTCTTTTTTTTACTTTTGGATCGAACAGTGTAGTGTTCAGGAAATATTTTGCCTTTAGTGTTTGTATCCATATTGATTCAAGGTTTTTGAGCATTCTCCATTCTTGCTTGAGTAAAAGAGCCGTGTTGACCTCCTCTATTTTTTTGAAACCCAGCCCTCCATTTTCTTTCAATTGGCAATATTGATCCCATGAGATAAGAGTCACCTATCTTTCCTTCGTCGAACTTCCTAATCAAAATTTTTGGCATAGGGAATCGATTTTCCTACATAGCGTATTTAGGAATTTGAAGCATTGCATTTGATACAACGATTGAGGTTGAAGGACTGATTGTAGCAAGACTCCTCGCCTTGCAAAAGATAGACTCGATGCTTTCTAGTTGGCCATTTTTTTTCTTCATTTTATTGATTACAAACTATAGATCCTTCATTTTAGATCTGCCATGGATCAGGCTGCTACCTAGATAAACTGAGTCTTTCTTCATTTCATTGATTCCTAGTTCTGAAAGAATTGCAGTCTTATCCCTCGATGGTACATTTCTACTAAAGAAAGCTCCACTTTCTTCAAAATTGATTTCTTGGCCCGTAATATTGGAAAACAGTTCTAAAACAGCTTTTAGAGCCAAGGCATCTCCCATCTCTACTCGGGAGAACAGGAAGGTGTCATTAGCAAAGAAGAGATGGGAAGTTTCAGGGGCTCTTCTTGCTACTTTGATGCCTTTATAAAGGTTGACTGATCTATATTCATTTAGTAGTCTAGATAGTATCTCCATAATGAATAAAAAGAGGTAGGGGCTAAGGGAACATCCTTGCCTTAAACCCCGGGTTCCTGAGAACCAAAAGTTAAATGTTACCATTGTGTTTGATTGAGAAGATTAGCTTATCTATGAGTGTACACCGCTTTTGATCAAACCCTAGAAAGTCAAAAAGTTTGGTTAGAACATTCTATTCCACACTATCGTTAGCTTTGGATATATCTAGCTTGAGGGCCACATACCCAACCTTTCCTCTTGCATTTTTCATGAAATGGAAATCTTTATTTATTTATTTATTTATTTTTTGGATATGAGGTTCATCCGGGCCAACTGCGCGCACCACAATTACATCCTCAAGGGAGCTTTTATATAATTAATGTCGCCGAATGGATGCGAACCCAAGACCTCCCCTAGGGAGGTTGGGCCTTTAATTGCTTTACTAACCCATCATTGGCAAATGGAAAATTTCTTCGGCCAAGAAAATGTTATCTGTGATTTGTCTATTGGCCACAAAAGCCCCTTGACACGGGGAAATAAAATGGTCCAAGAGGGGTTTAAGCCTTCAAGTCAAGATTTTTGCCACAATTTTGTAGCTCACATTGCACAAACTGATTGGTCAAAAGTCAGCTACCAATTGGGGTTGCTCCTTTTATGGGATAAAACATAGGAGCCTGTGGTTGGTTCCAAAGGGGAGGGATAGCTTATTGAAGAACAATTGAACAAAGTCAAAGTCTTTACTAATTAGATTCCAATGCTTTTGATAAAAGAAAGCATTAAACCCATCCATTCCTAGTGCTTTGTGGGGATCCAAGGAGAAGACAGGAACTTTAATTTCCTCCAGAGAGGGGGGGGGGGTAACAAGATTCCTTCCAATTGAACCTTATTGGCCATATTTGGAAATAAACATTCAATGAAGGAAAGGTCCAAAGGTCTTGAGGAAGTGAATAGGGTTTGCATGTAATCCAAAAATACATGTTCAATTTTGTTGGGTGTAGTTGCAAGCTTACCCTTAAATTCAATGTTTTCAATTTCCTCCTATGTAGGTGTATTTTAGAAGAGAGATGATAATACCTAGTATTTCTATCTCCATCCTTAATATATTTACCTCTTGATTTTTGAAACCAAAACTGTTCCTCTGCAGCCAAGGCCCACGAGATAGACTATTTTTTGGCTATGATTGTATCCCAGTCCGGACTGTAGGGGTGTCAACGGTTCGGGTTGGGCCGGTTTCGAGCTGGGCCTAACGGTTTCGGGCTGAAAAGCACTCAGCCCAAACACGGCCCATTAAGAAAATAACGGTTTCGGGCCGGTGCGGTTTGGGTTCGGGCTGACTAACGGTGTCGAATTGGGTTTACTAACGATATGTTTTGAGTACTTTATTGATGTGTGGAATTTATCAGAGCATGTAAACACGTATAAGCATTAAGTTTTGTTCAAATCTCTTGTGTTGGGTGTTCAAAACCAAAAACTCTTTTTCTACAAAGAAGTAAAAATTATAGAACTAATATACAAAAGAAATCTAACATCTTGATGAATTTTAGTGGGTTGTATTTACCTATTCTCCTTTTCCTTCTTAACACTTGTAAAAATGGATTAAAATAAAGCATTAAAAGATTTTCAAATGATAATACATTTGCTAATATTTACTAAACCCATCTTCCAAATGGCGAAGGCTTTGACAGGCTTGTTGTTTGCATATTCCAAAGCAAAACAATTAAAAAAACAAATAGAAACTCGGGGTTTTTTTGGCTTTTACATTTAGATTTATTTTATTTTATTTATTTATAACGAGTTTAACGGGTTGGTTTGGGTTCGGGTTGGTTTCGGGCCAAACGGTTCGGGCTAGCGAGCCGCACACGGGCTAGCCCGGCCCAGCCCGAACCGTTGCGGGCTGAGGTTGTTCAGCCCAAACACAGCCCATTAAGCTTCGGTGTGGGCCGGTTCGGTCCGGTTTTAACGGTTCGGGTTAGGTTTTGACACCCCTACCGGACTGGGTAGATTCTCCAAAACCTCAATTTCTTCGGATATGGTGTGAAAGATATTATCAATATTTCCAAAGTCAAACCTAATCCAAAGATGTAAAGATCTAGACAGGTTAGCAAGTTTACAGTCAAAGGTAAAATTACCTCCACTTACCCAAGCTTGTTCCACTGCCTGCTAAAAGAAGGCATGATAATGCCATGCATTTTGGAAGTGAAAAAGTTTGACAAGTTCTTCACCTTATTAGTTGAATTTCTATTTAGCCTTCTTGAATCTGCCCTAAATGGAGTTTGATGGCCCAAAAAGCCTGGGTTTGGTTTCCTATGGGATTGAAACCTTGATCCCTCTCTTAAAGTGGGAAGCCCATGAATGTTTCTTGCAATAGGGTGGCCTGGCCCATTAAAGGATTAATATGCCCAACTGAATGGGATCTAGAAACACCCATAAGTTGGCCCAAGCATTCAAATGATCATTTAGGTCCTCTTTATTCCTATTAGCTCCAAGGTGCATACCAGAAGTAAGGGGGTGTTCACTTGCTTTTTAATGATAATAGCCATGGTTTCCTATAAATCTCTTAGCTTTTTCAGAATGTTTGCTTTCTTGAATAATCCCAGTTTATTGCCAGTACGCTGGGTCATCTTGTGTGTCAGTAGATTGGAAGGTAGATTTTGCCCTTGAACTTAGATTTCCAACGAGTTCCATTTTAGATCAGCAAGAAGAACTTCAGGAACCCAGATCTAAAATGTCAATAAATGTCCTTAGGATAACCAATTAAGGCCCCTGTTGAGTAGCCATCAAAACCTCATCTAGATCTACCAGTTGAATCAAGAATAATTATCCTCTCACTTGATGAACATCTAGCTCTCGAGGTACATGCCATGCCAAAGTAAGCTAGAGATCTTGCTATGACTGAAGAAGCACTGCATTGTTTGTTTTAAAAAAACTTTCCCTATCATCACTACAGACTAGTCAATTTGGTTGACGAGTTTCTATCACCTAAGACCACTGAGTCTTCCTCCGTAAGTCGTTAGTGTTACATTTGGCGATGGGGGCCATTTCCTCCATATTTGGAAGGAATTCTAAAGTGAGAATCTCCCAGCTGTTTTGAAACCAGAAAGATATTGACAAACACAAGAGCAGAACCAGAAAAAGACAGCATATATATGGCACTAAATAAAGATTGGTGGTTGCAACAACTTCAGACCTTAGAAATATATTATGAGGTCGACGTACCCAAAAAGAAAAAAAGAAAAGAAATAAATTATGAGGAGCTAATGTAATAAAGGTGGAGAAAAGCTAGAAGATGACACAGCATAAAGGAAGCTGGGGGTGGGGAAAACCTCATGGCAGATGGAAATACAGCTAGAGGATATCACAATGGCCCTTCCTTAGCTAAGATATATAGAACACCCTACTATGTTACATGCATCTTTAATTTGCTCACAGTTAGCGAAGATTTGAACCCTAAATCAGCAAGGGGAGTTGTAGAAACCCTAACAGAGGCAGAAAAAAACGAAACCCTTTCCCATGATTTACTTCCAACACTCCTATCTTATTATCCAATACTCCACAAGCTTGCTTTGAGTTTCTTGCGTTAGTCGCTGAGAAGATCTTACAAGGTGGTAAGGTTGGGCCAGATAGGTCAACAAACACTCAACTTTGACCTGGGTCTAATCCTCCTTTAGGGCTAAAAATTTGAGCCCAAATCTTATGGCTCAAGGCAACCAAGACCAGCTCAAGCCACCAGGGTCAATCTCACCCCTAATTTCTACCTACGGTCTTCTTGATTTTTTAAGGGCTTATTTGGTTACATGAATTCAAAGATTTTAAATATTTGGATTCATGAATGCGAGATTTATACCCGTTTGGTTGTGAAAATCTTTGGATTCATGAATCTATAGATTCATTTTTTTATACTAAAAACGTGAGTCTGTAAATTTATGGGTATGCGGTGAAATCCAGAGATTTCATTCCTACTATAAAAGAGCTAAACATTTCGATGGAACTCTTCAAACTTCGACTTTCGAACGAGAATGAAGAGCTCTCTAAGGTTTTCATTTCCATAAATTCAAGTTAACCAAACAAATAATTTTATGAATCATGACCTCTCTTGGATTTGGCACAATCCCTTTCCCCCCCCCCCCCCCCCCCCCCCCCACCACCCCCTCTCTTTTTTTTTTTCTTTTTTTTTTTTTCCTTTTTTTATAAACCCCAACTCCCTTTGGCTCAAAATATTTTTTACTTAAACCCTAAATTATCGTAATCACCCTAGTAGCTAAAATACTAAATTACCCCCAATTAAAATAATTGTTAAAAACAGCCCATAGGAAAATTCAAATTATCTTTAATTATTAAAAGCACATACCCTTTTGATAATTCGTTGAGCTTTTGATATCAGTAGTTCATTTTAGTTGTTTGTAAAAAAAAAAGGTGTTGGGGTTTAACATTAAAGTAATTGGGACTTTACATTTTTTAAATTGACTAAAAAATTTGGCCTCAGGTATTTGGGGGAGGGGGGGGGGGGGGGGGGGGCACAAAAATTTGGCCTCGTATGTAGATGTGGTTAAATCAAGGAGGTCTTGAGTTTAAGTTTGTCTCTCTACACATCTTTTATTTTGAAACCCTAATCCTAATTTTGGTGGGCTAAAAACCATCTTTCTAACCTGACTACAAAAAAGACAATCCATGATTCCATATTATTTCCTCTATTTGCCAAAAAATATCTTTCAAGGTCAGGGCCATTTAGGGACTAATCAAACATTCAACGTGAATCATTCGCTAATCCTAATTTAACATAAGAATATTCTAATCCCTTTAGCTAGAATTTTGATCCCAAATTTTTGGGGCTTAAGGAGACTTCACCCTTAATTTTTATCATTCAATTTAAAATTTAAATAATAAAAATTTCATCTTTGAATTTGAAGTTCAGAATTTATCAATGAAACACAACTAAATTCCGAATAAACTGTTTTTTATCATTATCTTAAACCCCCTTGACAGCTTCTCACTTTTGAAAAATCGAAGACTATTTTTTATTGCCTTATAAAGAGAGGTGCACAATGGTCGATTTTTTCTCTTCTTCTGGGGACTAATTAAAAACTCAACGTGACTCATATGCTTTTATTTATTTATTTATTTTTATTTTGTGTCAGCTAAGAAAGTGACTCGTTAGCCAACCTTGATTTATATAAGAATATTCTTCTAACACCTTGGCTAGAAATTTGAGCCCAAAATGGTTGAAATTAAGGAGACTTAAACCCCTAACTTTGATCATTAAATTTAAATCTTAAATATAAAAATTTCAGTTATGAACTTGAAGTTGAGTATGCATAAGAGTGTCAATTGTGTATCGAAATCGTTTAATCGTACCAAATCGCACCGTCTAAAACTGCATCGTACAACTATTGAAAATTTGGTATGGCTAGATACCGAAACCGAATTTTGAAATTCGGTATCATACGGATACCAAATTTCAGGTACTTATACTATTGGTATGTACCGAAACTGTAATGCCCACATATTTTTATATTATTATTTTATTATTTTGTTAGAATATTTCAATCTTTAAGATTATTAAAGGATCATGGTGGTTGGATCATGTGTTAAGAGGGTTGATTTGATGGGTCAACTAAATGGTTTGAGTGTAATTAAATAATAGTCTAGATGGACCGGATTTCAATTAAAATTTTGGTCAAGATCCAACATCACTTGTGGGTCTCAAATCGGTAGAATTAGATTGAATTGAAAACAAGAAAATAATTAGCATAATTTTCTGAACCCGGAGGTATTAATATTCTCACCTTAGAGTGGACCCTATTTAAGATAATAGAGCGGGCTGGCAGGCCCATAAACTAGACTCATTAATATCTATATATATTAGAATATAATAAATTCCGTAATGTGGTATTAGAATATAATAAATTCCATAATGTGGTATTATAGTTTGTAAATTGATGAAGGTGAGAGAGGAGGAGGTGACACCTCCCTCTCCCTCCCGCCTAACATGGCAAAACATGCAAAAACATGACATGAGGTGCTGTTTAGGTGTTAAGATAAGAGTGGAAAGAGAGAGAAAAGGAAGAATAAAGAGAATGAGAGAGGAATAACAAGTGGAGAGAGAATAGAGAAAACAGAGAAAAAGAGAAAGATTCTAGGGTGCAGAAGAATTATGGAGGAGAGAGAAGAGAGAGGACAGAGGAGAAGTGGAAAGAGAAGAGAAAGAAAAGAGAAAGAACGTGGAGAGGAGAGAGAAGAGAAAAAGAAGAGAGAAGAGAGAGAAAAAGTGGAGAGGACATAGAATAGAAAGAGGAAGGAGGAGAGAAAAAGAAGAGGAGAAGCTTTTTGCATGAATTGAAATAGTCAATGATTAATCAGAATATAGGAGAGAGGATAGATTTTTAATTGAGGCAAGATCGAGAGACGCACATGGAATAAGAATAAGTAAATGATATTGACCAACCTATGTTATGTTAAGTGGACGATTCCACTTAGTAGATATGTAGCATTCACATGTTAATATAAAATCTATCTTGTTTATTCACTTATGCTATCTATGGAAAGTGCATGATATATATTTTTAGTGAATAGAATATAAATGCATGGGATCGGATGACAGCTTTAAGAACTTGATTGAAATGCTTGAATTGAAGTGTTGATAATATTCTTGAACTGTTAATTCGGAATTTGAAATGATGTTTATGCTTGTTAAATTCATAATCATCATGCATGTTTTCTAATTTAAATGATTGGATTGTATGAATTGTGTCTAATCTTATTCAAATAAGGCTAAGTGGTGATTGAAATGCAAGGGGATTTCAAGAGGAACATTGAAATGGATAGAGTATAGTAATGTAATCCTGAAATTTAATATACTAAAGAAAGGAATAAAATGTTAATAACTTCTATAAGTTCTGGTAGGTACTTAATGTACCCAAATGGGAGCGCATGAAGCAAGACTGAAATGTGGAAAGATAGACTAGATCGATGATGGCCTTCTATGGAGAACACCTGGTCTTGTGCAAAAAGATTGAAGAATAGAATCTCTTAATAAGAACCTCTAAGACTGACACTGAGATTGATGCCACTTGTGTGGTTTAGACTAAAGATAGTCCTCTTTACAGGTAGCACTTAGGTCTAGTTTAATAAAGGAAAAAGAAGAAGAAGAAGAGGAAAATGAAAAGAAAATTGGAATGCATAATGCTATATAACTTTAATGTAATAATGGATGCATGATGAATTGCTTGACTTACTTACATGATTGTTTATATTGCTTACTCGGCCGCAATGCTCATTATTGTAAATGTTGAAATGTCCTCAAATATATGACAAAGGCAAGGGTGTTGCCACCCAACAACGCCTTTAAAGTTGAAGATGGAAACTATTTTCCTTTTTGTGTCAACTGATGTTTGCTTAAATATATATTTCCTTTGAGATTATATGTACTTAACTATATACTGTTGAAAACTCAAATGTAAACTTAATAGGACTTTGACCGTACACATATGTTTATGAGTCAAATTGTCAAACAGGTTGTTTGTTTTTGTCCTTAGAAATGTTTAGTTTAGCATTGTTTTTAGTGGTTATAAACAAGTTGATAAGAGATGAACTATCACGTGCCTTGGTTGAACGTCCGTAATGTGGATCCCACCAATCCTGTGAAAAATGGGGTTGCGACAGAGGTGGTATCAAAGCAATAGATTTTGCAAACTAGAATGACCGATGACATAGGAAATGGGAGAAAATTAATTTTGATCCAGTGAATGGACTGACCTGAGAATCAATGGTTTGACTGATAATATTTAGGATCTGACTAGTGAGAAAAGATGAAAACTAGTGAAAGGATTGATTATGTAATGTTATAGATTGTGATGGCTAAATTGAAAAGAATGATTATTTGTAATTGTATAATTGAGATATAATGATATTTATGCAATTATTACAAGCTGAATTATGTGAAATGAATTATGAATTGTGATTTAGGAGAGTTTATGGAGCTTTGTTTGGTAATAGGACATGGCTTGATCAATAGTGGAAAGTGAAGGAGCTAGCTAGGGGACAGGAAGAGAAGCTAGGGTTCCTACACCAAACCCAACAGCTGATCCAAACCCTAGTGGTGCAACTCCAGATTGGAGAATTTTTGGAAGCACTTAGAAATTTAGCCAGTGTGGTTCAAAGACAAGCTAATCATGTAAATCAAGTTACTCAAGTAGCTAAGGGTGGACACAAAAGAAGAAAAAGGGAAATTGAAGAAGTTTTGAAGATGATTTAAGAGTCCTAAAGAATTTCAAGAAAATTTATGAGAAGGGATTTAAAGGAGATAGCATTGATTCTGCTATTACTACGCAGTGGATTAGGGATATGGAAAAAGCTTGTGATGCCATCAGGTGTACTAATTCTCAAAAGGTGATGTGTGCTACATATATGCTTACTGGTGAAGCAGATGCATGGTGGCAAGCAACTAAGCCTATCCTTTTGGTTGCACATGGAGAAATTGCATGGACCATATTTAAGGAAGAATTTGATAGAAAGTGTTTTCCTCCACATGTGAAGACCAATAAGATATCTGAATTCATAAATTTGAAGCAAGGCCCCATGTTAGTTATCGATTATGAAAGGAAATTTGAGGAACTCTCTAAATATGCACCTCATATGATAAGCATTGAAGGAATGAAGGCTCGACAGTTTGAGCAAGGGCTTAGGGTTGACATACAGAGGTTTGTGTGTGTTCTTCAATTGAGGACATATGCTGATGTGGTGCATCGATCTCAAATGTATGAAAGCATCAAGAAGGTAGAGGGGTAAGAGAAATAGGAAAGGAAAGGGAAGACCGGAGGCCTTTTAAATTTGGAGGATTTAGAAGGAAATTTGTGATAGGTCCAGGGAAAAGGCTGCAAGGCAAGCAGCCACAAGAGAAGAAAACTTGTCCCAAGTGTGGAAGGAAGCATTGGGGGAGGTGCCCTTCTGGCACACTTGTTTGTTACAAGTGTGGGGAGGAAGGTCATTTAGCTAGAGATTAACCCACTTTGGGAGATTAGCCAAAACAAGGACAAAAAGGAAATATCGGGGTTCAGGGATCTAGAAAGGGAAAGGAAATTGAAGATTCCCAGAGGGTAAATATCACACCCCACTCGCAAGTATCGGTGCCGCCCGACAACCCGTGGGTGCGATCCGTCATAGGATCCACAGTTTTATCATCAATAATAATAAATGTAAGTAACAATAATCAAGAGCAATAGTAAGTTCAATTAATTAAATAAAAAGATTACTGGAGGTCTAAATATTCTAAAGGAAATAATCAGAGAAAAAGGAAATAAAGTAATCAAGTTCCAAAATTTATCGAGTTTAGTGGAAGCAAAATTAAACTAGTTCAGTTTTATTCTTTTAGCTCACTCTTGAGCTAAAGTCTTCTCTTCAGTTCTAGCAATGATGGGAGCTATCCAACTTTGCTCCAAAGACTTCTCAAAATGCCAAGCGATATGTCTCCTTCTGCTGTCAATGGGTGCTATAAGCGCACTCCATGCATCCGTAGGAGGCTTCATGACATACATCTCCGTCATCCATTGACACCACCACATCCTCTTCACAGGAGTAGCTCTAGTCATACGGAACTTTTCCAAGTCCAGTATACCCATCTGTATAATATAATATAACATACAAAGAAAAGGAATGAGTTTTGACGAACTCAATAAGGAAAACACATCTCACATACATATCAACGGTGTATCAAGGTAAGCACATATATAAAGAATGTTATGCAAATATATGGATGCAGTTAAAATCTAACTATGCAAGTCTCTAAATGGCGGACATGCTTTAAGGTATAACACCAGCCCTCCTCTGGATAGGTCTAGTCACTTTGATCCCTCACGGACTGGTTACCTCTGTTTGGATCCCAAGTAAAGGGGTTCAGTCCTTGTCAATCAACCATGGATGGGGTTTAGGTCCATACTTTCTCACCACGACCATTGGCATGAGTACTGGCGCATGTCGGGGTTTCTAATCCAATGCAAGATCATATAGTAATATACTATATGTAGTCCAAATACTTCCCTTATGGCACCAACCAACTCGGTTCAGTATCCTTCTCTACCTAGGAATGAGAACCCTCACGGACTAGCTACCGCGGTTGGATTCCATCCCCTAACCTTATGGTCATCCACATATTGTTGGGGCGGACGCTCTCATGACCCCTAATGACTCCCGGCAGCTCCTTGGATGTTTATGAGCCCAAAACCTAACATATGCAACCCTACCAATGCATGATCAACAGTGGACCACTGAATCTCCGCATAGACTGACTACTGCTGTAGGATGAAACAGAGTCACGTCACTATTATCACGGGTCATTCGGCTTCAATTGCCCTACCAAAAGGGTAGTAGTATGTATGGGTACCTAACCATGCAATTTAGACTCCTTAGGTATGTCATCCAACAACCATCATAGTGCTGGGGGCATCAGTAAGCAGTGTCCCATACCACAGCCCCTGATATCCCAAGCAATGGATACCCTTCCATCAAAATTACATCACATCATCAACCATTTACACATGACCATTCATTCTATATCATCAAGTTATGAAAATACACATAAACATTATTTACAACATATATTCGACTATAAATCATTGAATTATACAAATATAACAAGTTACAAGAGCAATGATACATGTAAGAAATTAAACAGTCCATCATAGAGCATATCATCATATATATATATAAGATTGTGTCCTTACCTATAAATATGTAAAAACTAATGAAATGTAATTAAACCTCACCCACAATAGTTCCAGAGAACCTCAGAGATCACCTAAATATAGATTATGTTGGGAAATACCATGTCAGCATTTGCCACATCGGTCTCCAATCAGTTTTGATGATGACAAACACTCTACTAATGATTCCATGTAGATGTGTTTTGTCCAGCTCATCACTATAGCGAACCTCGTTGAAAAATAACCGGATTAAAGAATTACCGGAGAGTCCAGCTCGACTCAAATCAGTTTAGACAAAGAACCAAAGTCAAGATGAGTATCAATACCGTTGCTCAAGATTAAGCCGAAGACCAAGTCAAAGATCAAGTCGACGATCAAGACTTATGCTGAATTAGGGCTTAGGACACTCTCGAATACACATTAATGTAAATGCATCAATCATATGTAATTCATGTTATTAGAGTGACCTATGACATGTTAGTGAGGTGTACAATGCTTAGGGTTGACCAAAAAGTCCAAAAACCCAAGCCATGTCCCAGCCTCAAAGTTGTTTAGCAAAACAGAGCTCACATGGTTGACTGTTTGTTCTATGTTTTCTGAGTTTCTCAGAAAATTCCGTCCTGGCTAGTCCAAGCCAGACGGACGACCGTCTGGCCCTAACTTGAGTATAATGGCTAGTTTTAAATGGATATTCTCAACAGTTGTGTTTCAACGGATAGTTTTGAGACGACTGACCGTCTGGAGTAAAATCTCGCTAAGATTTTATATCCGTTGGGGAAATGGGGAGGGCATTGAATTGAGGTCTATAAAAGCCCAATCACCCCCATTTGAGAATTATTCCTCTCCCCCATCAAGCATATACTCACTTACAAGTGAAAGAGCCAATCCTTGGTGTTTTAGCACCATTACTGTCTTCCCAACTCCATTCAACTTTGGGGGATATTCCAAAGTTAATAAACAAGTTTGCTGAAGCAAAGCTTGGAGTTATTGAAGGCCATTGGAGTCTTTATCGATGCACTGCTGTTCTTGATTCATTCATTCATTGCATCATTCACACACAAGGAGTAAAGTGTCACTCTCCTTGTTAGGTAATATCTAACACTTCATGTATTTGAATTGATTATTGAATTCTAGTCTAGGTTGACTAGAATTTGTTGTTTGGGTGCTCTGTCCGTGAACGAAGATTACTTGGGTGCTCTTGCTCGTGAACAAAGATTGTAAATGGTACTCTTGCCCCGTAACAAAGATTGTAAGGGTTTGACTCTCTACCCATCATATTGAAAGAGATTCATTAGTGGAATACTCTCTTGAGGCTAAGAGAGGAGTGGATGTAGACTCGTAGAGTTGAACCACTATAAATTCTGTGTTGTGATTGCTTATCTTATTAGATTTTGTTTAAATTGTCAATTTACCTTGAAATTGCAGTCAAATCGAGAATTCAGTATAATCCACGAGGTACAACCTAATCACCCCCCTCTAGGTTGCACCAACAATTCGTATCAGAGCAGGAGCTTAAATTGAGATTAAATCAATATCTAAAAGGGTAAAAGATCATGGCATCATTATCCAATCAATTCTCCTCAAGACCCGAAGGTTTAAATACCTCTAGGCCTCCATATTTGATGGAGAAGGGTTTGCTTATTGGAAGAATAGATTTGAGGACTTTGTATGTGCTATTGATATAGATGTTTGGGACATAATGACATATGGACCCAATGAGATTACCAAACTTGATAAAGACGGTAACAAAATTCCAAAACCAAGAACCGAATGGGATGGAATTGACAAAATAAAATCCCAAGCAAACCACAAGGCTAAAATGTTTCTCCAACATGCCTTGAGTGAGAAGGTATACGATAGGTGTGGTACTTACAAGAATGCAAAAGAAGTCTATGATAAATTAATAGTTACATACGAAGGAAAAAACCAAATAAAAAAAGATAAATTTGGATGTCTATATGCTTCTATTGCATCTAGAACTTCTTCGAGAGCCAGATATTGAGATGACCACCTTAAGAGCTCTCCAACCAAGTCGGAATAACTGGGATGCCTGCACACACAAAGAAAGCAAGAACGGTCCGGCCTAGTTTTGGCTTGGGAACCGCCTCCGACGCTCAAGTCAGCCTAGGCAACAATAATGGTTCTTGAGAGAGTTCTCAAGAACGTAATGAGTAAGTACTCAGATGAAAGTTCTCGTACCTTTCTCCATGTAGGAGGTGGGTTTATATAGAGGTTACCTGGAGGTGGTGATTCCTTAAGTTCCGGATCGATAGTTGAGAAGTGAGTGGAGTAGTGGAATAACGGCTCCTTCTTTGTCGCACCTGATAGTGCCGTTATGCTGACTCACCTCCCCAATTCTCGGAATAGATATGCTGAGTGTTTATGCGTAACTAACTCTTCTTGACTTGGTCAAGAGAGTCTTCTGAGAAATACTAGAGTTGGATATAGATATATATTTTTCCCAAGTGTGGCACTCGGGACCCTTCTCCAATGAAGAAATGAGCCTGCCCAAGAGGGAGGTATCTCTCCTGAATGAGGCCCTCGGGACCTTCTTCAAGGATGAGGTGAGCCATCCCAAGAGGGAGGTTTCTCTCCCGAATGAGGCCCTCGGGACCTTCTTCAAGGATGAGGTGAGCCATCCCAAGAGGGAGGTTTCTCTCCCGAATGAGGCCCTCGGGACCTTCTTCAAGGATGAGGTGAGCCATCCCAAGAGGGAGGTATCTCTCCCGAATGAGGCCCTCGGGACCTTCTTCAAGGATGAGGTGAGCCATCCCAAGAGGGAGGTTTCTCTCCCGAATGAGGCCCTCGGGACCTTCTTTAAGGATGAGGTGAGCCATCCCAAGAGGGAGGTTTCTCTCCCGAATGAGGCCCTTGGCACCTTCTAAGAGGGAAGGGATGCACCCGCCCAAGGGGGTGCCTCTCTCTCTAGAGATGGGGACTCGGGACTTTAGCTCCCCACAACAGCTTCAATATGAAAACTTCAAAACGTTAGATAATGAGGATATAACTTATTTGTTTACTAGGTTTTCTAACATGATAAATAAGTTGCATAGCCTTGGCAAGGAATTGCAAATGAAGATGTGACAAGAAGAATCCTATGAGCTCTTCCACCATCTTGGAGACCCAAGAAAACAGCAATTCAAGAAGTAGGAAATCTAGAACACATCACACTTGATGAGCTCATGGGATCTCTACTTGCACATGAGGCAGAACTTGAGGAAGACAAGAAGTATGAAGAAAGCCATTCAAAAGAACAAAAGAAGAAATCCATTGCTCTTAAAAGCTCCATCAAAGATGATGAAAGTGATGAAGAAGAAAGTGACTCCGATAGTGATATTGCCCTTATCAGAAGAAAGTTCAGAAAATTTCTAAAAGGAAGGAAAGGAAGATTTCCATCCAAAGGACAAGGGTCAAAAGAATTCAAAGGAAAAAACTCATCAAAAGGTAAAACTTCATCTACTAACAATCAAGATGTTATTTTGTGACATCCAGCCCAAACCTAGCCCGGGATACCCTATTTGTTTTGGGATAAAGAAAGACTTGTTTAATGTTAGACCTTGAAGTTGGACCTTGATTTCAATGTTGTTATCCTTGAAAGCCTTAGGAGGCCATATCCGGCCTTATCCTTACCCTGACCCGGCCCGGAATTTGTATTGTCTGTTGATCCAATGACCCGAAGTGGTGGGAAAAGTCCTTGTATACCCTTTTGGTTGATGATTTGGTGTCGGAGCCCAAGCCCATGGACATTGACGATGATGCCCCTCACTTGAGAGCGTTGTCAGTGTTAGTTTTGAATCTGCGCACCGAAGAGGGGTGAATTAGTTGGTAGACCTAATGAACACCTGTGCACAATCCAAAAGTATTTCCCGAAACTAGACTTCTTGATGGACTTGTAGGAGAAAACCCCACCCAATTTGACCCCATATAGCCCTCCAAATCCCTGTCCGAAGTTGCTGAACTATGTCTGGCAAATCCTGCTTGCGCATCGAAGAAGGTGAGCTTAGTTGGTAGACCTAATGAACTCCCATGCTTGATCCAAAGGTATTTCTAGAAACTAGACTTCTTTATTGACTTGTAGGAGAAAACCTTACTCAATTTGACCTTGTATAGCCTTCCGAATCCCTGTTCGAAGTTGCTGAACTATTCCTGAGAATTCTGTTGAAACTGCTGTTGGTCGATACTATTGGTCGATACTATCAACCAAAGGTATCGACCAAAACAAGCCCAGAATCGTGAAAAAGATGCTGTTTGGATATTCCTTTGTCCTTTTAAGTGAAACCTCGAACCTAAATCATTATTTCACTCATTTCAACATCCGAGAACGTGGGAAAGCTCCTCTAAGCCTCCTCCTTGGCTTGGGTGATGATCTTCTACAAGAATCATTGTTTCTCTTCTCTAATCTCTTCTCCAAGGTATGTAATCTCTCACTCTCTCTCTAATCTACTTCTACCTCATCTTGTTCTTGCTACTGAGTTCGTGGAGAAGGTGCTGCAACCTTGCAACCACCTCTTCTACAAGCTCTCTTGGGTTGATTAAACCTCTCTTCATTCCTTCCATGCTATGTTTCTTATACTTGATATTCTTGATTTCTTATTTTGATTTCCTCTTCATGGAAACATGAGTTCATATTCTTAATCTGATTTTCTTTAGCAAATAGGTCTGATTATATGTTAGTAATTGTCTATATTTTGCTGCTCATCATTCTATTGATTAAATTCCTAAGTTCTCTTGCAATTTCAATTGATTCCATTGAAGAACATGATTCTTGCAAGTTTACACCTAGGACCTCAATTCGGGGGGTTTTCAATTTGACCATTGGATCATGTTAATTCTTGCTACGTAGTCTCCTGCTACTGTTCTTAAGCATCCCTCCAAGTTTCATACCGATCCGAGACCCGGAAGACCAATTTTGAGCCAAAACCCAAAGAAATAGCCAATGCCATGATTAACAACTCTTGAACTTGATATGCCAATTTGGGGATTTCTAATTTGACCATTGGATGATGTTAATTCTTTGATAATTAGTGTCTCCATATTGTGTTTGAACTGTTCCCCAAGTTTCGTATCGATCCGAGACCCGAAAGACCAATTTTGAACCAAAACCGAAAAAGCCACTTGTTTGTCCGAGAGAGTCTATTGGTCGATGCTTGTTGGTCGATACTATCGACCCAATGTATCGACCAACAAGGTTGCTTTGTCGTAAACTTTTTCCCAGTTTTGATCCATTCGATCTTCGATTGTTTTGATTTCTTCTCTAATCCTTCATGTATGTTTGTTTAGGGCTTTAAGACTATAATTGGACCATTCTCTTGTGACTTCGGATCATCTTCTTCACAATTTGAGGTAAGGATGGTTATTGCCATATAACATAGACTCGTATGACTTTTACACTTGCTGTTGGTAACTTAGTAGACTTAACTTATTAATTGATTTTAGACATCATATGACTACTGTAGTTACCTTATGACAGTAACACCATGCTTAATTACTTGATTTATCATGTTTACTTATTCTTGTCATTTATTTATATACTGTATTATGAGATGTTATGACATGTTTTCAATATGATAATGTATTGTTGATATGTAATGGATGGAAATAAGCATGTGATTGCTTAGGTATGATTTGGGATTGGGGAGTGCCCTACTGGTACTTCTGTCCTTGGACATCGGAGGGAATAGTATGGGATGTTCTCCGAAGATGCCCATCGACGCTTTCCTGGATCATTGGATGACATACATAGGACTTGTCTAGATGTATGGCTAGGATGCCCCCTGTCATATCGGACCCGAATCGGAAGGGCATTGAGACCCGAACGACCCGTGGTAGTAGTGTGGATTTGTGGGCGCTCAAGACCGGTAACCACTCCGTGAGAGGACATAAATTGCATTGCGGATACCCGGAAGGGGCCATTTATTGGTAGGGTTGCAAATGGCTAGACTTGGGCTCACGGGCACTCAAGACCGGTGAAATGATCCGTGAGGGGACGTGAGAGCTTCCCGTTTACCATTTGTGGATGACCAATAGGGTTGATGAGTCCGGTGAGTAATATCCGTGACTCTAGTGTGAAGGATACCGGAAAGGATCCCAAGAGGGGAGGAATGGACGTATCTGGAACTGACATGATATGACTAAGTAGATGACTTGCATTGGGTTAGGCTTTACTTTGACATGCGCCAATACTTAGACCAAATGGTGATGTGAGAGAGTGGTGACCGAAACCCCCAACCATGGATTTGTCCGAGAGGGATGCAGGACCCAACTTCCCCCCGGTGATGAGTGACTGAGACTACCTAAAGAAGTATGGTGCTATGACTTAAAGCATGTCTACCATAGAGACCAGCATACTTAGAGTTAGAATCATATTTGCATCTTATGTCTCATATCATCTGCATCATTTCATGATTGATATCATATGGCTTATGTATTATGGAATAACTTTCCTTGCTGAGTTCTTTTGAACTCACTCCTTTTTGCAACATATTTTGTTAGACTTTTCTGCAGGTATTCCTACTGTTGACTTGTGACGGTCAAACACTTTGAGGACTAAGTTGGTGACTCATACCACTTTGGCTACGGTGACTACATCGGTGAAGGCTATCAGTTCAAGACTCATATTTGTCAGGAGTAGATCCGGCCTGGCTTAGTTTCTTATGATTATGTTATTGAGGAGACATTGTATAAGTTAGAAGAAACTGTAACTTAGTTGCTTACCTTTTTATTTTCCTTCTTTGGAGATTTGGTTGTAACCTTTACCTTATTTCGATCTACCTTCCGCACAGTTGTCTTTTGATTTGGTACTTGTTATTCCGCACTCTGATGTTCGTTGTGATCCTTCTGTGATCATTTCTTAACTTTTATTATTAGATTACTTGAATACTATAAATTGTTCTTGCTTTTGATTATATTATTGTGATAAGTGGATATGATCGTTCCTAAACTGGATCTGTTGGGCTGTGGATCACTCCAGAGTAACCCAGATAGGATACCCCCTGGGTGGGTTTAGGGCGGGATGTGACATATTTGCTTTGAGTGTAGAAAACCAGGACACTTCAAGAACGAATGTCCTACCAAAGGAAAAAAGAAGGTGTACAAAGCCGAAGTAATCTACACTACAAGTGATGATGAAGAAGAAAGTGAAGAGTCCGATGAAGAAAAGATCAACTTAGCCTTGATGGCTAGATCACATGAAGAACAAGATCATGAGGTAAATTCCATATATGATAGTCTTGATTCCATGCATGATGAGAATGATATTGATAACATTGATGAAGAAGACTTAGTTAGTGGTTTTGAAACTCTATATAATTTCTGCAAGAAATTGAAAAGAAAAAAAATCTTAGAGGAAGAAGTACTATCTCTAAATGATACCGTAAGTGACTTACGAGAGTAAATTAAGAAGATAGAAAAAGGAAATAATGATCTAAACAAAACCATTATGAAATCTACAAGTGAGTAAGAGAACCTAGATGATCTTCTAGGAGAAGTACATTCTCTCAATAACACCGTAATTGAATTACGAGAACACATTGAGAAAATAGAACAAGAAAATGTGGACTTAAACAATTCCCTTGTAAAATTCACAAATGGTCAAAAGAATCTAGATAGTCTTCTAGGAACCCCTCAAAAGAGTCCACAAGATAAAGAAGGACTAGGATTCAATGGTGAAACTTCAACTCCCAGAAAAGGAAAAGAAGTTTGATTTGAAAAAGGAACATCCAGTAAGAACCTTTTCACCAACACCTAAAAATGTTCAAGGAAACATTCAAGGTGGAAACAAAACTCAACATCAAACAATCAAAGGAAAGATTGGAAAGGGAAATTACTATTCCCAAAGAAAAAGGGAAAATGGAAATAAAAAAAATGAACCAAAGAATAACCAAGGAACAAAAGGACCGAATCATCATAATCAAGGTTATTTAAGAAGAAATGGTAGAAATCAAAACCATTATGATCATAGGTGGCAAAAATCCCAAAATTACCAAAATGTCCAAAGCCAACAACATCATCAATTTTGGCCAAACCAAAATCAAATGATGTTTGGTTATAATTGGCATATCCCTAATTTGCACCCTATGAGCATATCTCTCAACCTCCATTTAGGCCACATATGCCAAGTCATCAAAGATCTAGAAGAAGTGAAAACTTCCAAAAAAATACAAACAAGATGAATGGGCAAACAAGTCAAAACATCAATGGACCAAGGAGACAAAAACCTCAAGTCCAAAAACCATTTCACATTAGTGATCAAAGATTTCAAAGACCAAAGGGATATCAAACTAGTTGGTTCAATATGGAACCAATAAGAACTTACCAACTTGGACCCATGTGGACATGGGAACCAATGCACATCCTTTCTTTCTTATATAGGTTTGCTTGATGAATACCCAAAGAAGTGAATGGTACATTGATAGTGGTTGTTCCAAGCATATGACGTCAAATTCAAAACTCTTCACAAAGCTTAGATCATATGATGGAGGATGCGTCACCTATGGAGATAATAGCAAAGGAAAAATAGTTGGCATTGGTCAAATCAATATTGGAGGTACCTCTATCTCAAATGTATATCTAGTTGATAAACTATCATATAATTTCCTTAGTGTAAGACAATTATGTAGCATAGGTTATAAAGTCACATTTGATGCTTTTTTCTATGTGAAAGATGTGAATGAAAAGTTAATCATCAAAGGTATTAGAAGAGACAACATTTATACTTGTGTTTTCAATGAATCATCTCTTAATATGACTTGTCTCATGTCTTTTGAAGAAACTCTAATTTGGCATAGAAAACTAGGTCACATAAATAAGAAGCAAATTGAAATCATTGCATTAAAGAATCTAGTTAGAAATCTTCCAAAAATGAAGTTTGACAAAAACTATTTTTGTGATGCATGCCAAAAAGGAAAACAAACTAGAGTATCTCATAAGTCCAAGAAAATAGTCTCTACTAATAGACCACTAGAACTATTGCATATGGACTTATTTGGACCTATTTCCATAGCTAGTCTTGGGAGTAAATACTATACCTTTGTCATTGTTGATGATTACTCAAGGTATACGTGGACTTTATTTCTAAAGCATAAAGATGATGCTTTTGAGGAATTCATTATTCTTATTAAAAAAAAAAAATAATCATAAAGGATACCTCATAACCACCATCCAAAGTGACCATGGAAGGGAATTTGACAACAACAACTACTTTGGAGAATTTATTGACAAAGAAGGCATAACTCATAACTTCTCTGCTCTTAGAACTCCCCAATCAAATGGAGTAGTAGAGAGAAAGAATAGATCACTCCAAGAAATGGCTAGAACCATGCTTAGCGAATTCTCAATGCCTAAATATCTTTGGGTGAAAGCAACAAGCACCGCTTGTTATGTCTTAAACCATGTTTTAATTAGAAAATTTCTAAACAAGACCTTATGAACTCTATCACAACAAAGTTCCTCGAGTTGATTACTTCCAAATATTTGGATGTAAGTGCACTATATTAAACACTAGAGACCCTAAAGGAAAATTTGAAGAAAAAGTTGATGAGGGAATTTTCTTAGGATATTCTCAAAACAGTAGAGCATATAGAGTGCTAAATAGAAGAACCCTTGTTGTGGAAGAATCAATGAATGTCACATGTGATGTATCTCCACCTAAGGACAAATATAAACCTCTAATTGATGAGGAAGATGATGGGAGGACTGAATAAGTCATTAGGGAAAAAGTGGATAACCTATCCTTAGAAGAACCTGGAAATATTCCCAAAGATAGTGGGACCCCCTCTCAAGAATTACCTAAGGAGGTAGTTCCTTGGAAAGGCCATCCTCTTGAACAAGTCATAGGTGACTTAGGTAAAGGAATACAAACTAGATCAAGGGCTCAAAATTTATGCAACTCCGTTGCATTCTTGTCAACTATAGAACCCAAGAATGCCAAAGAGACCCTAACTGACAGTTATTGGATTATGGCCATGCAAGAAGAGTTAAATCAATTCGAAAGAAATGATGTTTGGGAACTCATCCAACGACCTCGAGACCATACCATCATAGGTACTAAATGGGTATTTAGAAATAAGCTTGATGAAAATGGTTAAGTTGTTCAAAACAAGGCAAGGTTGGTTGCCCAAGGATATAATCAACAAGAAGGAATTGATTTTGATGAGACCTATGCACCTGTAGCCCGATTAGAATCCATAAGAATGTTATTAGCATTTGCATGCCACAAAAATTTCAAACTATATCAAATGGATGTAAAAAGTGCATTCCTGAATGGATTCATTATGGAGGAAGTTTATGTTGCCCAACCTCCGGGTTTTGAAGACTCCACCTTTCCCAATCATGTCTTCAAACTCAAAAGGGCACTTTATGGACTTAAACAAGCTCCACGAGCTTGGTATGAAAGACTAAGTAAATTTCTAGTCCAAAAGGGATTCTTAATGGGTAACATTGATACCACACTGTTTGTCAAGTATAAGAAAAATGATATTATTATCGTATAAATATATGTGGATGATATCATATTTGGTGCTACAAATGAATCCCTATGTCATGAGCTTAATACTTGCATGAGAAATGAGTTTGAAATGAGTATGATGGGTGAATTATCTTTTTTTCTTGGTCTACAAATTAAACAAAATGAAAATGACATCTTCATTAGTCAAACCAAGTACATAAAAGAACTCATCAAGAAATTTGATGTAACATCTCAAAAGGCTAATGGAACACCTATGAGCACATCTTTAAAATTATCAAAAGATGAGGATGGGAAGATTTTTGATGCCACCAAGTATAGAGGTATGATTGGAAGCTTTCTATACTTAATGGCTAGTAGACCAGACATCATGTTTAGTGTTTATGCTTGTGCACGATATCAAGCCAATCCTAAACAGTCTCATGCTTGTGCCGTCAAGAGAATATTCAAATATTTTAAAGGCACATCAAACTTAGGACTATGGTACCCTAAAGGTCAAGAATTTGACTTGTTAAGCTTTTTGGATGCCGACTTTGCCGATTGTCATGTTGACCGGAAGAGCACAAGTGGCACATGTCACTTGCTTGGACCATGTCTAGTGTCATGGTTCAGCAAGAAACAAAACTGTGTTGCTCTTTTGACAACAAGGCCGAATACATTGCAGCTGGTAAGTGTTGTGCTCAAATTCTTTGGATGAAACAAACCTTACTAGATTACAAGGTTCAACTTGAAAAATGTCCCATTAAGTATGATAGCACTAGTGCCATCAATCTTAGCAAGAACCCTGTGCTTCACTCCAGAGCTAAGCACATTGACATTAGACATCATTTTCTTAGGGATTGTATTCAAAAGAATGAGGTTGTACTTGAATTCATTGATACAAACCATAAATTGGTGGATATTTTCACAAAACCCCTAAGTGAAGACCGTTTTGTTGAACTAAGAAGAGAATTGGGGCTGATTGATCTCTTAGAATAAAGAAATCATCAAAAAGGCACTCCAAATCCCACTTCCCACAGTACTGAGTAGTTCAGCAACTCATACGGTCGACCGTCTGGACCGTCTGACTACAGAGTCCAGACGGCCGTTTGGCCCACTGTGTTCAAAAACACAAAAGAATGTAACCAGACGGTCGACTGTCTGGCTCTCTTCAAAAACACACGAGTGCGTTTTTGAAACCATTCATATCCTCTTCCACTCCCCATGATTTCCAATCGTTTCAAATCCCTAATTTCACTCCTCCCCTCTCCCCATATCTCTCTCTCTTTCTCCTTAAAACCTCAACCGATTGCACACGGTGCAAATTGCAGCAACCCTCGCTTCTCCTCCCTGCGTGTCAGAAGAATCACCTGCAGCAGCTCAAGCTGTCTCTCTCTCTCTTACGTGTGTGACTCTTGGTAAGTCCTCAAAACCATTTTGTCTCCTTGATGATACCATCTTGGCATAATCCTCAGATTGGTCTTAGAGAGTCCTCTAAGTTGCTATAATCCAACCGTACCAAAATTTTTGGGCTTCATACCCTAAGTTACTGCATTATTTTACTAGCAGATTTATTCCTTGAAGTACATGAGTCATTGTGTTTTTGCCTTTCTTTAACACCAACATATTTCTTTTCCTAAATAGGCTACAATAAAAAACTGGATTTAATCATATGAGTTGCTGTTCCGGTTCATGTTGTCTATGGAATTCCTTGGGTCATTGTATTGTTGTCATACTTGATCCCAATAGTATGACCGCAGCCTGTCCTTTGACCCTCTTATCATCATTGAGAATTCCTTTCCATTAGATTGTTTTTTATTTGGCATCTTAAAAAGAAAAGCTTCCTTCAAATCTGATTTGGTATCATGGAGACCTGATTTCCCCTGTTTTTGAAACCATACTCTGAGTCACTTGTTAAGACCATATTCTGTTGAATAACTGTTGGTTGAAACAAGACTCTAGATGAGTAAAAACAACTAACCTTCTTCAAGCCATGAAGATTACATGCCCTTAGGGCACCAAAAAAAAATTTCTGGGCTAAATTTTTTTTCTGGGCTTATCTCAATTTCTGAAATCTTCTTTGGTTTTTTTTTTATATCATGATTTCAGCCATTGAATTTTGCACTCTGCCCTACGCATATGAGTCCCTCATGCATCTCTTATAGAAATTTTCAAAATTTATGTGAAGTGTGTTTTTCTTATACTTGATATTATCTTGATTGGCAATTCATCATGCCTCGCCTCAAGCATCCGTCAGTTTGTGGTGGAGCCTCCGCCTCAAGAAACCCCCCTCCTCCTCGCACTGCCCAAACCCAGCCTCCTGAGAATCCACTTAGACTAGACAAATGGTTTAGAGATGCCAAGGCTCAACGGATGTTCCCTAAGGTTTTTGCCTGAAGCATCGAGCAAGGTTCCACTGTTGACCTTGATGCCTTCTCCAAATTTCCCATCCAAGAAATGTTCGAAGCTATGGGCTGGGAATCCATGCTTCATGCGGAGGAAGTCACCTACACCCGCCTGGTGAATCATTTCTATGCAAATCTACGCCATGAGGGAACCAAGGAAAATCTAACAGTCACCTCCTATATGAAAGGAGTCGACATCATTCTCACCATCCCCTCTTTTTATCCTATCTGTAACATCTCCACTGTGGGTGATCTTCATTTCTAGACCTACAAAGATACCCCACCTGAGGATGTTCCTCTAGATGATGTCTATCAAAGTCTCCTCCCACCTAGTACCCCTCTTCGCTACCACGTGGATATTAAAGAAACAATGTTCATTGAATAGGCCAAGGTTGTCAGCGAAATTACTCAGCGGAACCTCATTCCTAAAAAGGGGCATCGGTCTGTTCTTACCTCTTTTCAAACCTATGTCACTTACTGCATTATTCATCATCAACCTCTCTGTTTCCCGTATGCCATTCTCAACTACATGATTCAGTCTGTGTGGACTGGAAACAAATATCTACCATATGGCAGTCTCCTCACTAAGGTCTTCAAGCACTTTAAAGTCAATCTGAAAAATGAAGACTCTACTCAACCCCCACCAAGAATAGATTCCAAAGGCCTTGTTCTCTCCTGCAAGCGAACAACGGCACAGGCTCGTCAAAGAGGTGCCCCTCAGCCCATGGATGCAGAAGGCACCTCAGCTGGGCCTCCATAGCCATCTGCCTACTCATCCTCTACTGCCTCGAGATTTCAGGCTCTTGATTCTCGACTCACCAACATGCAACAGCACTTTGATGCCCGTATTGATTCCATGGGACATCGCATGGATACTGTTGAAGGGATGATCGCTCATCAAACCATCATGATGCAACATATGATGACTCATCTCAAGATTCCTCCTCTAGCGGCTCCGGGAGTCGAAGAAGCAGACGACGATGACGCCGAAGATGAGGATGAAGAGGGCGATGACCAAGATATTGAGGTCAGTGGCAGTGGCAGTGGAGATGAAGAAGGTGTGAGTGGCGATGATGGAGAGGGCAGCGAAGATGATGACTAGTTTCCGTAGCTTTTCTTTATGTTTCTGTTTTGTGGGAGTGTTTTGTTTTGTTTAAGTTGATGACTCGTTTCAGTGGATCTGTTTTTATGGTTATGCTAGTTATGCTGTTATAGCTCTTGCATTTTTATTCCAACCCTTGTCTCTACATCTTTATTTTGTTCCTATTTGGTGTAAATGACACATTATGCAATGCAAGTTCATATTTTTATCTTATCTACTGTTCTCTTGATTTTTGGTACAAGGGAGACGCTCATATTTAGGGGGAGCTTCATATGTAGGGGGAGCCTGCCATGCTTTTCCTCCTTTTTGTTTCTGCCAAAGGGGGAGAAAATAAGGAGTCAGTTAAAACTCTCCTTAGACTGTAGATCTAAATAGCATGAAGGTTGGAAACTATATGATGGTTTAGATACTGATTAATAGGGGTAATAAGTATACTTCATGGCTATATGATCATCCAAGTGCGTAAATGGTAATGTTTACAGTTTTCTATCATTTTATCACTTGCATGTTTGTCATCATCAAAAAGGGGGAGATTGTTGGGAAATGCTATGTCAGCATTTGCCACATCAGTCTCCAATCAGTTTTGATGATGACAAACACTCTACTAATGATTCCATGTAGATGTGTTTTGTCCAGCTCACCACTACAATGAACCTCGTTGAAAAATAACCGGATCAAAGAATTATCGGAGAGTCCAGCTCGACTCAAATCATTTTAGACAAAGAACCAAAGTCAAGATTAGTATCAAGACTGTTGCTCAAGATCAAGCCAAAGACCAAGTCAAAAATCAAGTCGATGATCAAGATTTAGGCTGAATTAGGGCTTAGGACACTCTCGCATACACATTAATGTAAATGCATCAATCATATGTAATTCATGTTACTAGAGTGACCTAGGGCATGTTAGTGAGGTGTACAATGCTTAGGGTTGACCAAAAAGTCCAAAAACCCAAGCCATGTCCCAGCCCCAAAGTTGTTCAGCAGAACAGAGCTCACACGGTCGACCGTCTGGGCTAGTCCAAGCCAGACGGACGACCGTCTGGCCCTAACTTGAGTATAACAGCTAGTTTTAAATGGATATTCTCAATAGCTATGTTTCAACGGATAGTTTTGAGACGGCTGACCGTCTGGGCAGATGGACGACCGTCTGGAGTAAAATCTCGCTAAGATTTTATATCCGTTGGGGAAATGGGGAGGGCATTGAGTTGAGGTCTATAAAAGCCCAACCACCCCCATTTGAGAATTATTCCTCTCCCCCATCAAGCATATACTCACTTACAAGTGAAAGAGCCAATCCTTGGTGTTTTAGCACCATTACTGTCTTCCCAACTCCATTCAACTTTGAGGGATATTCCAAAGTTAATAAGCAAGTTTGCTGAAGCAAAGCTTGGAGTTATTGAAGGCCATTGGAGTCTTTATCGATGCACTGCTGTTCTTGATTCATTCATTCATTGTATCATTCACACACAAGGGGTAAAGTGTCACTCTCCTTGTTAGGTAATATCTAACACTTCTTGTATTTGAATTGATTATTGAATTCTAGTCTAGGTTGATTAGAATTTGTTGTTTGGGTGCTCTTGTCCGTGAACGAAGATTACTTGGGTGCTCTTGCCCGTGAACAAAGATTGTAAAGGGTACTCTTGCCCCGTAACAAAGATTGTAAGGGTTTGACTCTCTACCCATCATATTGAAAGAGATTCATTACTGGAATACTCTCTTGAGGCTAAGAGAGGAGTGGATGTAGACTCGTAGAGTCGAACCACTATAAATTCTGTGTTGTGATTGCTTATCTTATTAGATTTTGTTTAAATTGTCAATTTACCTTGAAATTGCAATCAAACCGAGAATTTAGTATAATCTGCGAGGTACAACATAATCACCCCCCTCTAGGTTGCACCAACAGATTACAAAGTTGCATTAAGTACATGAGTCAAATCAGAGCAATAACCAATTTCATAGAGCTACTGTGACCCAACCGGTCGCTTGGGCGGTTGGTTGTCCAAGCGATCGCCCCTGTTCCAGACTACTTCTAAGTCCGAAATTCGACTTTTGATCTCCCAATTTTAATCTGATTTTGAAATGATCTATGTCCGAATTTTCCCTACAACAGAAGCACAAACCTAGACCCTAGAATTCTAAAGATTCAATATTCTCATCATCTCCTTTAATAAGATTTGTCTTTTATTTGCATGCAATGATCTTTTTCCAGACATGATCTAATCAAGATCATTGATGGGCAGTAGAACCAATATAATTAACTCACCACCAACCCAAGGAAGATGGATCTACACTATTCAAAGAGATGAGGAAAGAATATAGAGGTTGCAAGATCACTTACCTCTACTTGATTGGCAAAACTAACAAAGGGAAGGATCTTCTTCACAAATCACGCTTCTCTCACCTTCCATCACGTGTCCTCTACCTCCTAACCATCCATGGCAGCATTTTCGAATAGAATAATGAGTAAAAAGGTCGGGATTTGCTATATATATGTGTGTGTGTGTGTGTGTGTGTGTGTGTGTGTGTGTGAGGCAAAATAGGGTTTAAACCCCGCAAGTAGACCTGGGCGGTTGCTTGGGGCGATTGATTGTTCAATCAACCACCTTAAGCAACCGCCCCCTAGTATTTTTTAGTGTTTGAGTGCTTTGATAAGGGGTTGATCCCTAACTCAAACCTAACCCTATACAACATGTGGGGGTGTTCTTACCTCGATTCCACACATCTTCAAAAACATCTCGACTTCAACTGGTGATCCACTATCAGGGTTTCTATGGGTTCTTCTCGGATTCCCAGCAAGGTAGGTTCTTCATCGGAGGAATCTAGATCCATGGGCTTAGGGTATGGATCATGGACTTCAATCCGGATACTCTACAACTTATTCCGGCTGGATCTTTGGATACTCGGACCTGTAATACGGATCCCGGGTTGGAAATACGGGGGTTGTTACAGTAAATACCATGGACGACTTTTTACTATGACCCAAAAAGAGGCTAATGACTCTTAGACAGTAGTTCTAGGTATGATATTTTATCTATTAATTTAGTTAATAATGTTTATGTTTAATATGGAATATTAAATGGATTAATAGCTGAAATGCTTGCTTTGTTGTTTTGATATGTTATGTTGGTTTAATGTGATACTAGGAATATTTAGAATTGCTTATGAGACTTCTACCCACTCATTTATATCACGTGATTTTGCTTTGAAATTGAAACTGGAACTTCAACCAATGGATTAGTTGTTATATGTAGCTACATCATCTGGTAGTGTGATGGAAGCGACTGAAATGGTTGAATTGTGCGAACTAGACTATGAGGGAAGAAAGTTTAGGGCTGATCTGATAGTTATAAATTTGAAGGATTTTGATGTGATTCATGGAATGGACTGACTAGTTGCAAATTATACCAGTGTTTTGTGTTATGAGAGGAAGGTGATACTAAGACCCATAGGGGAGCCTAAAATCCAATTCTCAAGAGTGAAAATAAAGTCTTCCACAAAAAGAATGATCTCAGCTATTCAAGCCAAGAGATTGCTCATCAGCGATGCCAAGGGTATTTAGCTTTGTGCAAGATTTGGAAGTAATTGGGGTGGCTTTTCCTGATGTACCAGTTGTGAAAGAATTTCTTGATGTCTTTCCAGAAGACTTATCAGGGTTTCCACCAGAAAGAGAAGTGGAATTTGCTATTGTACTTATCCTGGTATAGCTCCAATGTCTAAAGCCTCATATAGAATGACTCCAAAAGAACTGAAGGAATTGAAAGAACAATTGCAAGAACTATTGGATAAGAGATTCATACGACCTAGTGTATCTCATTGGGGAGCCTAAGTGCTATTTGTGAAGAAAAATGATGGAACATTGAGAATGTGCATTGACTATAGGGAATTGAACAAAGTTACTATCAATAACAAATACCCCTTACCTAGGATTGATGACCTGTTCGATCAACTACAAGGAGCAAAGGTATTCTCTAAGATTGACTTGAGGTCAGATTATCACCAATTGAAGGTGAGGAAAGAAGATGTGCCAAAGATTGCTTTTAGGATTAGATACGAACATTATGAGTTTCTTGTTATGCCTTTTGGGTTGACTAATGCATCGGCAACCTTTATGGATTTAATGAATAGGGTGTTCCAGGATGTCCTGGATCAGTATGTTATTGTCTTTATTGATGATACATTGATATATTCAAAGAGTAATGAAGAACATGAAGAGCATTTGAGAGCAATTATACAAACTCTAAGAAATGAGAAGTTTTATGCTAAGTTTAGAAAGTGTGAATTTTGGCTTGACAAGGTTGTGTTTTAGGACATGTGATATCTGCTGAAGGTATTATGGTGGATCTCAAAAGTAAAGTCCAAGATGTAATGGATTGGGTCAGACTAACTAATGTGATCGAAATAAGGAGTTTTTTTGGGACTAACTGGTTATTATAGGAGATTCATTGAAGGATTCTCTAAAATTGCAATACCATTAACTTGACTCACTAGAAAAGGAGTCATATTTTATTGTATTGATGAATGTGAATAGAGCTTCCAAGAACTAAAGCGGAGATTAATAACTGCACCTGTCTTAAGTTTGCCATCTGGAACTGGAGGATTTGTTATATATAGTGATGCATCAACAAGTGGATCCGGTTGTATGCTTATGCAACATGGAAAAGTCATCACATATGCATCAAGACAATTGAAACCCTATGAACAAAACTACCCAACTCATAATCTAGAGTTGGCGGCAGTCATCTTTGCATTGAAGATATGGAGACACTACTTGTACGGAAAAAATTTGAGATATTCATTGACCACAAGAGCCTCAAATACATCTTCACTCAAAAAGAATTGAACTTGAGATAGAGAAGATTGATTAGAATTATTAAAAGATTATGAATGCAATATTAACTACCATCCTAGTAAAGAAAATGTGGTGGCTGATGCTTTTAGTAGGAAATCACAAGGATACTCTGCAGCTCTAATAACGAGTCAGTCTCATCTTATAGAAGATACAAGGAATATGAGAATTGAAGTTATGCTTGGAGATAAGGTTACAATATTGGTTGTAAGCTTGATTGTAAAACCTTCCATTCTTGAACAGATTAAAGAAAAACAAAATTATGATATTTTTCTACAGAAGGTTAAGGGAAGAATGAAGGATGAAAAGTCGGCAGATTTTAATGTTGATTCAGCTAGAATCATCAGGTATAAATCAAGGTTGTGTGTGCCTTAGGATGAAGAATTGAAACAAGAATTGATGAGGGAAGTACATAATAGCCCATACTTAGTGCACCCTAGTGGCACAAAGATGTATTAGGACCTGAAAGAGAATTTCTGGTGGAATAATATGAAGAGGGAGATGACGGAGTATGTACAGAAATGCATGACTTGTCAAGTACATAATGGCCCATACTCGGCACTACTAGCGGCCCAAAGATTTGTTACAACCCGTAGACAATTCCCGAGTGGAAGAATATGAAGAGGGAGTTACCATGGAGTATGTATAGAAACTTGACTTGTCAAGGGGGGGGCGGGGGGGGGGGGGGGGGGGGGGGGGGGGTCCGGGGTTTGTCCCCCTTCCAAGGATTCCACAAGGTTATAATGCAAATTTGGGTAATTGTGGATAGACTGACAAAGTCATCCTATTTTCTACCTAGACAAGCTGACTAAATTATATGTGAAGGAAATTGTGACGTTACATGGAGTACCTAATTCTATTGTGTTAGATCGTGATCCCAGATTTACTTCTAGATTTTGAAAAAGTTTATAAAAGGTGTTGGACACTCAACTAAACTTCAACACACCTTTCCGATTTACTTCTAGATTTTGAAAAAGTTTATAAAAGGTGTTGGACACTCAACTAAACTTCAACACAACTTTCCATTCTTAGAATAATGGGCAATCTGAAATGACTATTCAGATATTAGAAGATATGCTTAGGGCTTGTGAAATTTCTAAGTGCTCCATCGTTTGTGGTCCTACATCAGTGGAATTTAATCGAACTGAAAACAAAGAAATGATCATCATAATTTTCTAAACTCGGATGCATTTATATTTGCATCACTATGTGGGCTCTACGTAAAGAAATAGAGTGGGCCCACAAGCCCATAAAGAAGCCCACTAATTATTCATCTAAATAATATATATATATATATATATATATATACACACACACACACACGTATATATTATGTTCTATTATATTATATTATATTAATGATATAAAACATGATAAGTTAGAGGAGAGAGGAGGAGGAGGTGACACCTCCCTCTCCCTCCCACCTAATGTGACAAAACTTGCAAAAACATGACATGAGGTGTTATACTTATTACCATATTTTAGGTGTTAAGACAAAAGTGGAACTAGAGAGAAGGAAGAATAAAGAGGAGGTTGGCTTTTGCATTGAAAGAGGAAGAAAAGAGGAGAGAGAATAGAGAGAACAAAGATAAAAGAGAAAGAGAAGAACAACAATGTACAAGAAACAAGTGGCAACATCTTTTAGTCTTATACATAGGGAGTTACCTCTTCCTCAAACCCCTCAATTCTATGGCATTTCAAACATATTTTTGACAAGTGAAACTGATGATTGGATATCTCTTATCTCAAGTAGTGAAGAGTTCTCTGTCAAATTAGCAAGGAAAACACTTTCACAAACATGAGAGACATCCACATCAAACACATTTAAAAAATGGTGGAATTTTTTTTTGGAATTTACCCCTTCACCCCAAATTTAAGGTGTTCTTCTGGCGTTTGCTAAATGTAGGGTTACCAATTAAAGAAACACTCACTCAATGGATGATGGTGAACCCTACATGCGAACTTTGTGGAAAGAGTGTGGAAACTCTGTGGCATGTCTTTGTCTCATGTGATTGGATGAAATGAATTTGGACGGCAGGGCCACTAGGACTCAAAACAGAAAGGCTAACTCAAATGTCTATTAGGGATATATGCACCTCCTTTCTCATGAATCCAAGACTTAAAAAACCTACTAAAATTTGGATGGTGTTGGTTTTTATAATAACTTGTTACTTTGTATGGAAATAGATGAATAATTCAATCTTCAATAAAATCAAACCCAACCCCAAAATTGTTACATAACACTTTGGTTTGGATCCAAGATCTAAAACTAAACCCGGTTGAAATGGTTGAAACAATATCCACCGACAACCTGGCTATAAGTGTTGAACCAAAATTTTTGCTTTTGTAAATCCATTACTAACTTAATCCACATATCTTTTTTATTTTGTGCAGGGGTACATAACACAGTTTTAAACAATGTTGGATGGAGTGTGGGGCTATTTTGGAAAGGACAACTAACGTATATAAGTATAGGAGGATCTTGGAAAGGGAAATATGATAGAGGCGCTACTAAGTGGGATAAAGGATGGAATGGACCAAGCACAACAAAGAAATTATCAAATTGAAGAAGTATGGTGTGATGACAAGGATGTGCGAGATCTACTTTTACCTTGGAACCACAATACATGACCAATAACTTATGTCCCGATTTTGATAAATTTGGTAGGTAATATAAAGGGTATAAACATTAAGGGTTCTAGTTAGCCTGCACTCCAACAGTGGCTCTTGTAAGAATATTGGAAAACGTTAGTAGTAATAGACAATACTAAATTTTGTAGTTGTTCACTTTAAGTAATACCAAGTTTTCTTTAGTATTAAAAAAAAAACAATGCACAAGAAAAATTAAGGAGGAGAGAGAGAGAGAGAGAAGAGAGAAATTAAGCGGAGAAAGAGAGAAAAGTGGAGTGGAGAGAGAAGAGAGAGAATGTAGAGACGAGAAGTGGAGAGGAGAGGAGAGAGGAGAGAGAAGAGAGAGAACAGACAAAAAAAAAAAAAAGGCGGAGAGGAAAGAGAAAGTAAAGAGAGAGAAAAAGAGGGAAAGCCTATTGGTTCCCGCATACTCGGAAATAGTCGTTAATAAACTAAGAACAAAAGTAGCATGGGTTCGTTTGTGCCAAAATTTGTACTCTATTAGCTATTGTGTTTAAACCATTTTTCTGCTGCCCATTAATATTAAAACAATATCATTTTTATAAATCTTTGTGGTTTCTCGTTTTCGATATTCAAAATTATTAACGTATCAAAACCGTATTAAATTTTTTTCGGTAAAATGTACTTTATATTATAATAATAGATATATCTAATGCATTATAAATTTAAATATGGTAATAAATATGACCATTCCGGTCCGCATCGGGCTCATCCGGTAGGTAGGAAACCAATAGAGATCTCTGTTAGTCATGCATGACTTGCAGATTCAGAATTAACCGCGCAAGTGATGAATGAAAACACATTGGCGGAATCCAACCGGCCCCCAAATCTCTTCCAACAAATCACAAACTAACCATGTTGTATAAAGAGGATCATTAATGTGATTAATTGCTTGCAAAGAGTCATTCCGACCCCACTCGACATGGGTCGAGGCCCACAACAATCGCCGTTAATTCCGTTCGAAGCACACTATTAGTGGTAAGCCCTCCGGCTATGGCAAAAGGACTTTGCCATGACATTTCGCCTAAGGTTCCGTACCCTCTCGCTGTTCCAATTAAAGCTCTCCAGGGATGGTAGAAGATGACCTCAATATTCCATGAGTCAAAAATGACGATGTAATGGTGTGTCTTCTACGCGACGGCATGATGGGGAGAACGAGCATGAATATCACCGATGACATGGTGTAAATGGTGCCAGGGTCTCTCATGTTGAAAAATATAACGATTTCTAGTCTTCCATATGTGGTATACACTGCAGATCTATTCTCCTCTTGCATCAAAGGGGGCCTGCTCAAGTGTTCTTGCAACCAATTGATTTCCTCCGCCAGTAGGGAGGATGCCACGATTGAAGCCATTGAGTTGAAGGAGAGGTCCAAATTATAGTAGAAAAACTCATGTCCAAAATAGATGAACTTCACTCTGGGGCGCCCACATAAAACACATTGGCGATCAATACCTCCTCTGGATTAGTCGGCATCGTGTCGGCAACCTCTCGTTGATGGCAATCCATGTAAAGAAGGAAAATTGTAGTTGACTAGAAGGAAACCAAATGAGATGTGCCCAAGGCGGTTCTCGTCGTTCTCGTATTGCCTCCCAAACAATTGATCGAAACACTTTCCTGACTTCATACTGCAAATTGGAATGTCCTCAGTCAAAGAAGAGTAAAAACGAGTAGAGTGAATTTCTCCTCGACGGTTATCAATAACCATATCCTTAAATGTAACATGCCACTCCCCCGGTTGATGACAAAGTAAAGAAACTTTACAAATATTTGAACGTCCTAATGCGGTAACTACCAAAGCACCATTAGTCATCGTCCTAAGAAAATCATATTAAACTTTTGGTACCAAGTAAAAAAAAAATATACCGTATAAAATTACCCGCAACTTTTCCATTGACAAAAACCGTATTAAATTACTCCAACTGATTGTGACACCATTAGTCATCGATGACGCATCTAAGCTCCGAATAAACCGCTCTTCGTCATTCTCCTGAGCCACCTTAACGGCCGCGAATTTTCGAAAAATCAAGGGCTGTTTTCAGTTGCCTTAAATATCTGAGACGACCAAATTCCTCCACGTGTCATGATCTCAAACGGCATAAATTCGATATTCTAGCTAGCCACGTTATCTTTTATTGACGTGGAACTCTCTCATTGGCCAGCTGGATACCATGCAAATACAGCATTCCTGGATAATAAAAAAAGACCACTTTTTCTGAGTTTAGCCAAAAAAGAATATAAGACACGACCACACATTGAACGTTCAAAACATTAGGACCCACTTACCATTCAAACACAACATCACCACCGTTCGATCTAATCCGAGATTATGATACACTTAATCTCCTCCGGGTCTGATGAAGTCAAGCGGTTTCGCCCAAACGGATTTTCTCCGAGAGTTCCACGTTCGTTCGAACAACATAAGAAGAGATGACACAGAGAGCGCTATGGTTGAACAACTCCGGTTTGAATCGGTAGTTCAACCAAGCTACTGATGGAGCTTCCACTGATTTTTCGATCTAGTAATCCATCTCTGGTTTCACTCTCATCTGCTGGATTTTGTAGTTCTGGTTCCAAGTTTTCTGATTTTCAAGTGAAGGATACGAAGAGGAGGAAGAGCTTTGATGGATTTAGCGTTTCGGGTCCTTGCATTAGATCTTCGGTGGAACAGAGAGGGAAAGAGATTGAAGGAGGGAGGGAGAGTGAGGGAGGAAGAGGAAGGTTCGCAGGTCCAGCTATGGAGGTCACCACATTCAATCAGAGCTTTAATGATACTACTGACTTTCCTGTTTGGGAGAAATTGGGCGCTGTTGTGAGGCTTAGCTATGGAATTGGTGAGTTTGTTGGGTCATTTGGTTTCTAGTAGATCTTTCGTAATTGAACTGTTGAGATCTTTGAATGGAACTTTAATTTGTGTTTGATTTCAGGTGTTTTCTTTCCTTTATTTAAAAAAGTTAACTTTCTGGCGATTCGTTTAATGCATATTTCATTGAATTCCAAGAACTGATTCTGGTTGCCCTGCGTTAATGACTTTTTATCAAACCTATCTACTTTAATAACCCGGTCGACTCGACTGGTTTTCTGGTTGCTGTGCTTTACCCTACTGTACAGTTCCCCATCTAACTCCATGTATGTATGGTGTTACTGATTCGGAACACGGGTAAGTTGACTCAGTATGCTAGGTTCTGCCATGAGTTGCTATTGTTTTCGTTTAAATTTCGCCGTCATTGATGATTGGTTTTCCATATTGATGTCTCCATTAAGCATTTTCTTTCCCTCCACCTCTGATTATATTGCTCTTTGTCTTCTGTTTTGACAAAAATCAGGCATATATGGTGCAATGGCTTTAGCAGGAAGATTCATATGCTCAATCGCTGGAATTGATTCCTTGGGGGGATTCCATCCATCGATAGATGCTGTCCTAGAAGGACTTGGATATGCAGCTCCTCCAATTATGGCCCTGCTCTTCATATTAGATGTATGTAGATTGGTCATTGTATTAAGAAAATTCCAGAGCAATCATTTCGTGTAATATATGAACCCATGTAGAAAGAACCATGCAGTTTCTGTTGTTCGATGGATGAAATGCAGGAAGAGATACATCTCCTTTTTTTCTTTGTTCTTTTCTATGAAAAAAAGTTCTTTTCTATCTGTTATTACTTGTTCATCTGAAAATTTTGTCATGACTTTCCAGGATGAAGTTGTAAAGGTATCACCTCCTGCTCGCGCTATCAGAGATGTGGAGGATGAGGAGCTAAGGAGTTTCTTCTATGGAATGTCACCATGGCAGGTTTAAATTTGATATGATGGTTTTTCTTCAAGTCATATATTGTGCTAAAGCTGAAGGTAGGATCTAATGCTACTTCTCTTTGCAGTTTATACTCATTGTTACTGCAAGTTCAGTGGGAGAGGAGCTTTTCTACCGTGCTGCGGTTCAGGTCTGTTTCTGACTAAAAACCAAAATTGATTCTTGACATTAGATTAGGTTTCATTGGCCGATATAGCACCTGAAAAAGATAATTTGTCAATTATGAGGAATGACTTGTGATACTTGTTACTTCACTCCCCTCATCCAGGGTAGCTGGAGTTTTGAGTGGATTTAGGACTTTGATAAGTAAAAGCTAAAAAATTAGTGGTTTCGTTTGGTGATTTGATTTTGTAAAGATATATCATAGCTTCTGTCAGTGTCATGTCGAAAAGCATATTTAAATTAGCTAGCTCATTGAGAAACCTTTTGCAACCATCTACTCTAGTGGTGTATCACACACACACACACACACACACCCACCCACCCACCCACCCACACATACACACACACACACCAAAAAAAATAAAAAGAGAGTCAGTAATCTGAGATTCTATTCAAATTACTAGCCCAGGGTAGTCTGTCTTAGTTGATTGTTTTCCCAGGGGGATTGCCTTTTTAGTTTTTTGCCGACTGCTCAAAGAGGTGGTTGTTCAAGAAAAGAATTCTCGTCCCTCGGATATAAAAACAGAATCCTGATTGAATCCCTCTCAACTTTGTAGGGAGCATTGGCTGATATATTTCTAAGAGGCACTGAATTGATGAGAGATTCTCGAGGAATGGCAGCTCTGGTATGGGGTCACCCCTGTTATTGTCATTGTTATTACTGCTTTAACTATGGGTGCAAATATATTATGTTTTGGTTCTTATCACCTGAGATTTGTGTAGGCAGGGGTGCTTCCTCCTTTTGTGCCATTTGCTCAAGCATTTTCTGCTGTGATAACGGCTGCTCTCACTGGATCACTCTATTATGTAGCTGCCTCCCCAAAAGGTTCCTTTTTACATTTCTATCTCCATGTCTTGCGACTTCTCTTTCCATATGATTATTATCATCTTGTTTATATCTTTGTTAATGGAATTTCTTTTTTTTGTCCTCAGATCCTACTTATGTGGTTGCACCAGTCTTACAATCTCAATCCGGTCGTGAAGATCTCAAAAAGCTCTTTGCAGGTTTTCTTCTGTTTCTGGAACTTGAAAAGTGTAACAAGTTATTGGAAATAATAATAACCTCTAGCATTATAATTAAAAACTTTATTCTTGAAGAGCAATAATTCAATAGTGTACCAGTACAACTGGCTTCAATGTAGTTCTGCTGTTGTTCTGTTTACAGCATAAATGATATAGTGGGTCACATTGACCTTAAGATGATAAAAACCAGTCTATGCACTCAAATACTGTTTGGCATATTTCAAATGGTTATGAGGCATATGGTTGATTTTGGGTTCAATTTCTTGCATTTGAATGACTAGGACTAGCAGTTTTGGCAGTCACTCGAGAAAGATAGAAAACATCTCTTATTACTGATTCTTTATCGACAATCCTTTTACATATGCTACCTTTCCCATTTTGTTTATCAAGCTATCCCTACTTTCCCTGCTTTGCATGTTTGAGTCTCCAAACTTCCTTACTTCGAAAGAGCCCAACCCTGGATTGGGGCTTGTTTCTTCCTTCTTTTGTGGGCTGTTCCAGGTTTTTATTCCCTTCTTTTTTTGGGTTTTGGGGGGGGAGGGAGTTGGGGAGGGGGTGGGTAAGCACTGTACTGCTGGTTAAACTTTTTGGTGTTGGCTCTGTTGAATAAACAATAAGACTGGTGATCTGGAAAGAAGCTAATATCTTTACAGTTGCCTTTCAGACCAGTTCCACTTCAGAATACTTACAAATATACATGTGCTCTATGCAGCCTGGTATGAAAAAAGGCAAATGAAAAAGATCTACTCTCCCCTTTTGGAAGGACTTCTGGCACTTTACCTAGGGTTTGAATGGATTCAGGTATCTTCAATTCCTTTTATTATCGAAAGCTACTTTCATATACTTGATCTTGATTGATTTTCTTGCTGTTTTCATCAATGTTGCAGACAAATAACATTATGGCCCCCATGATAACACATGGCATATATTCTGCGGTTATACTGGGACATGGACTTTGGAAGATTCATGATCACCGGCGTCGGCTGCGGCAAAGAGTTCAACAGCTTAGATTAGAGGGAAGAAATTCAAATAAGTTATAGGACTGGTTTGGTTAATCTAATAAGGAAGCGGACGTCCCTCTTCAAGCCAATGGGGCTGCAAGGCCTCTTAGCTCAGAGGAATTCTGTATATTAGTTGGCAGAGCATAATTGTTTCATGAATATATATATATATATGAAAGAATATGTTGTATTAGGGAACTATACTAGGTTTAGATGAAATTGTTGATTGTGTATAACTAGTATACAAGACCAAGGGGTTCTTTGTCTGTAAACTCATATTCCTTTAACAACTCTCAATCCCCTTAAATTTTTGTGTACAAAACTGAGAAAATTTTGGGAGGCTTTGTTGAATGTAAAGATATTCAGCTAGCTTAAGACAAAGCTATGTGAAGCATACTCCAGGTTTTGAGGCATCAAAGAATGGTTTTCAGAACCATGCCACTCCTGTCTCAGTTGCCATTTTTCTTAATTGGTTTTAGGAACCATGTAGTAAGTTATATGGTTACCAACTGTAGATCCCTGTGGGATGAATATGTTTTGCAAATAGGACTCCAGGGAAGACTGGCTTTCATAGCAGGTAAAAGCACCCATCTTTTCATGCTGTTACAGAATCCAGTATCTGTAGTTCTCATTTGCAAGGACATCGGTTTTCTATTTTGTGACTCCTCTCAGACACATTTTCTTGTCTTCAACCTTTGATATCCCCGAGCCTCTAATTTAGGTTGTTTCATTTTGTATTCACATTGCCAAGATTAAGACATTGTGCCACATATCTAGTTTCAATAATGCTGTATGATAGCAATGTTCAGATGGATATCCTGTGCCTCTTCTTCTTGATGCAAGGTTGGAGATTGAGATGGTAATGGTGATGGCGATCGTGATGTTCAGCTTGTCCAAGAGTAAGCAAACTTAAACAAACTCTTGATCACCCAAATCCTGGAGTAAGCAGATCTGTGTGTCCTTGATCATTTTAGGTTGATCAATCTGTGTAATGCGTCAGTGACTACTTATCAATTTGATCTGCTAGAGAATTGGCACAGGTCATAAAGTCTATACAAATCTGGAGTCATATCCATCAAAAGTGCAGCAGCTTTTTACAGTACAGTCCATTGTGTAAGGGATCTATATAAACGATTTCATATGGTATGGTTCAGTATACACCGTTGGGACCGCATCCAAAACTGTTAACATATTGTACCACAATAGAAGCCATTTTCAAAACTGTATCGTACCATTATTGAACTGGTTCAGAACAGTGAGGGAAGGTTCTGGATTTTAGTATGTGATTTCGATATCAAATTGATACCCTTAATAGTGTACATGTTCGTATGATCTCATACAAACTAAAGAGTGTTTCAAAATGAGAACAACAATCCAAACTACAACAGATTCATTGATGAGAATGTAAGAGGACTCTTTGAGTTTAGCTGAAATCCTCTCTCTCGTGAGGTTGTATTGAGTTGAGCTTCTACTTGCGTTGGTTTTAATGGTAGGGATAGGCAGAGGGAAGAAGGATCAGCTCTTGTGAAAACCATCGGTAAGGAAATTGAACCAAGGGAGGAAAGGAAACCTCACTATTTATTCCTTCAAAAGTAAATGGGAAGTCATTTTCCATGGACTTGTGTGGGTGTTTTGCTTTGGCTGAAAACTAAGGGTTAATGTCTTTTCATATGAAGGAAGAGAGATAGATAAACTAATGGAAGGATTATTAGCATTATTCACCCTCAATAAAAATGTATCGATCACCAACGGGTGTTGGTCTAAGTGGTAAGCAACTTGATCCGCTTAAGCAAGGTTCCGGTATCGAAACCTTGTGGATGCAAAAATTCTCCGCTGGGAGACTCATCCACCACAGTCAGGTGTGCGACCCGGGTCGAACACCGGATTAGTCAGGGCAAAGCCTTGGAAACCAGGGTTGGCAAACCCAAAAAAAAAAAAATGTATCGATTATGGATAAACATGAACTCTTGCATTGTCCAAATCATTGTGCTATTAAAAGAAATTTAAACTGCTATTTGTTGATCAAATAAACAAGCATAACCATATCACCAGGTTGCCTACATGGATTCTTGCACTTCACGTAAAAGAGACGACAAGTACAAGCAGTGAATTTAAGCATGTATGAAGATAATTAGGAGACAAAGTTAGGATAACATTTCAAGAACATTTTTTTATATAAGATCAAGTGCATGGCTCCTAGTCTTGCACACAATTCTATCAGCATCCATGTAGACATTTAATCATAGCACAGGCATAATCCTTGTTACTTCCCCAATTGTCAATTTAGACCTATTCTACCTCTTCTAGCTCAAAAGGAAATTTTAGTTCTATTTCTTATTTTCAAATGGTTTCCCATAATCTTTTCATCATGTAGTATGGGTGGAAAACTTGGTTTTGACCAACCGAGTTGTCCGAGTTGAGTTGGGTCGTGTATATTTGGTTCACGTGACAATGATTTAATTCAGTCATAAATCATTCAAGTATTATTTGATTTAGTATTTTAACTTTTTTTTTTTTTTTTTGATAGTAAAACAAAGCTTGATATTAATTAAGATAGCAAATATATAAGGTAGTAGGGTCTATAATGTTTGACCTTCTAAAGTCTAAAGAGGACTTAAATGCCAAATACAAAAGCCATTGGTGGAGTATGGTGTCACAAAAACCATTAAGTTAGTATGTTTAGCAAAATTGGGACTTGAGATATTGGCCACTTGATGTCATTAATTGGCATGAGTAAATCACGAATTTCTTTGTTGTTGCACCAGATATCTTGTATTTTAATATTCTGGTGCAATGCATGATGTATCCCTTCCTTTAATCCAATCAAGAGTGCGTCAACGATGTTTCCGTTCCCTAATCCTCCTGTGCATAGAAGCTTTAACTGCCCTTCATGCACCATTCCCATACCATCCTGTGCTACCTAATTCTGCATTATATACCCTTGCACACAATAAGGTTGGACAAAGATTTATGTTAGTTAAAGTATTACAAAAGCAAGTATTTGGTTCAGAAGGCTGTGTTTGTGTTTGGTGAAGTGAGGTTTCAAAACTTTCTTGTGTTGTGATGTTTAAATCCTGGATCCACCTTGCTATGTTGTTTAGAACTCTGATGGGGTTGGGGTTATCTTTATTAAAGATTTTGTTATTCCGTTCTTTCCAGATGAAGTAGCAAGTAATTATAAAAACGGACACCATCCATCTTTTTGATGCCTTATCCCTCCTTACGTCAGCAATAAAGGAGTTGCACAGATCACTGATCGATGAATTTGTGAGTCTTTCCGTTCGCAATCCGAGTGGTCCTGCTGCCCAATTCCTTTTCGTCCATTCACAAGAAAGGAATACATGCCATGCAGATTCCACACAATTTCCACAAAGTTCGCAATCTGAGGATATTGGTTTCCATTGTGCAAGTATTGCCTTGATTGGTAATCCTGCATTTAAAAGACGCCAAAAGAAGGTCTTAAGTTTGGGGTGTAGGGGTAGTTTCCAAAAGAAACTCCACCAAGTGGTGTAAGTAGAAGAAAGAGATGTCGATCTTAATTGTGTAAGGGTTTTTTCTGCCATTTTGATAGAGAAATCCCCATTACTTGAGATCAGAGACATCCATGTATCATTTTCATTTGACTGGCTGAGGTTAGAGAGGTGGAAAAATGAAAGTTTAGAGGAAGAGGCAACTCCTTGTTGGGCGTATTGAGTGAATCCACCACTTGAGCTATTGAATTGTTTCTCTCCCATTGACTTGTATCTGGTTCTAGTTGTGTACGATCTTTCAGATTTTTGATCCAGGGATCAAACCAAAAAGATGTGTTCCTCCCATTTCCTATCTTTCTCCATATCATATTCTCCAATGTTGGTAATATTCCACGGATACTGTTCCACGTCCATGATCCATTTCTTCTTTCACCTTTGGATCGAAAGGTGTGGTGTTTGGGAAGTATTTTGCCTTTAGTGTCCGCACCCATAATGAATCGGGGTTCTTTAGCATTCTCCATCCTTGCTTGAGTAAGAGAGCTTTGTTAACTTCCTCCATTTTCTTGAAGCCCAACCCGCCATTATCTTTCGCCTTAAAGTATCGATCCCATGAAATGAGAGTCAGTTGTTTCTCCTTTGTTGGATTCCCTAACCAAAATTTTTGGCATAAGGAATCAATTTTCTTGCACAGAGCAGTTGGGAATTTGAAACACTGCATCTGGTACATTGATTGTGGCTGGAGAACAAATTGCAACAAGATTCCTTGCCCTGCAAAAGATAGGTTCGAAGCCTTCCAGTTTGCCATTTTTTTCTTCATTTTATTGATTACAACCTGTAGCTCCTTCATTTTAGACTTGCCATAGATCAGTTTTGTACCCAAATAAATAGATTCTTTTTTCATTTCATTGATTCCTAGTGCAGAAAGAATTGCAACCTTATCTCTCGAGGGTACATTTTTGCTAAAGAAGGCCCCACTTTTTTCAAAATTAATTTCTTGGCCCGTAATGTCAGAGAAGAGTTCTAGAACAACTTTTAGGGCTAAGGCATCATCCAGTTCTGCTCGGCAGAAAAGAAAGGTATCATCAGCGAAGAAGAGGTGAGAGATTTCAGGGGCTCTTCTTGCTACTTTGATACCTCTAAACAAGTTGAGAGATCTATATTCATTCAGCAGTCTAGACAGTATTTCCATGATGAAGAGGAAGAGGTAGGGGCTAAGAGGGCATCCCTGTCTTAAGCCCCGAGATCCTGAAAACCAGAAGTAAGGGCTACCATTGTGTTTGATTGAGAAGGAGGCTGATGAGATTAGCTTGTCAATGAGTGTGCACCAGTTTTGGTCAAAGCCAAGGAATTCAAAAAGTTTGGTGAGGACCTTCCATTCTACTCTATCATAAGCTTTAGACATATCAAGCTTGAGAGCTACAAACCTTGCCTTCCCTCTAGTTCTTCCCATAAAATGAAAGATTTCCTGAGCCAAGAAAATGTTATTTGTGATTTGTTTATTGGCCACAAAGGCCCCTTGACAAAGGGAAATGAAATGGTCCAGGAGACGTTTCAACCTTCGAGCCAATAATTTAGCCACAATTTTGTAGCTCACATTGCACAAGCTAATTGGTCTAAAGTCAACTACCACTCTAGGGTTTTCCTTTTTTGGGATGAAGCATAGAAGTGTATGATTTGTTCCAAAGGGGAGGGATGATTTGTTGAAAAACAGGTGCACAAAATCATAGAGGTCTTTACTAATTAGATCCCAATGTTTTTGATAGAACGTGGCATTAAACCCATCCATACTCGAGGCTTTGTGAGGATCCAAGGAGAAGACTGTCTTCTTAACTTCTTCCATGGATGGGGTTGAGTAAATTCCTTCCAGATGGACTGTAGTGTCATATTCGGGAATAAACATTCAATGAAATATGGGTCCAATGGTGTTGAGGATGTGAATAGGGTTTGCATGTATTCTGAAAAAGTAGATGCAATTTCATATGGTGAAGATGCAAGCTTCCCTTTGTATTCAATGTTCTCAATTCCTCTCTTATGCAAATGAATTTTAGAAGATAGATGATAGTACCTTGTATTTCTGTCTCCATCCTAAATGTACTTACTTCTTGATTTCTGAAACCAGAATTGTTTCTCTGCAGCTAGAGCCCATGAGATCGATTGTTTTTTGGCCTTGATTGCATCCCAGTCTGGTCTAGGGCAGTTTTCCAGCACCTCAATTTCTTCGGATAGTTGGTGAAAGATATTATCGATACTTCCAAAAACAGACCTATTCCACTGAATTAAGGATCTAGAGAGATTAGCAAGTTTACATTCAAAACTGAAATTACCTTCACTTACCCATGCTTGTTCAACTGCCTTCTCAAAGAGCGGATGGAAGTGCCATGCATTTTGGAAATGAAAGAGATTCCTTCTTGAAGAATTGGGAACTGTGAGACTGAGAATAATAGGATTGTGGTCTGATCCAGAAGTTGGCAGTTTCTTTAGTAAGACCTTGGGGAAGAGGGCAATCCATGAAGGAGAGGCCCAACTTCGGTCTAGCTTTTCTTTGGTCAAGTTTGGGGGTTTCTGCTTGTTTGACCAAGTAAATTGGACTCCTGGGGATGAGATTTCTTGAAGGTCCAGACTACAAATCAAATTTTGTAGAGCAGGGAGAGAGGGTGAAGGTCTAAAAGGCCCTCCTAATTTATCTTCTTGGGTCAACACCTCGTTGAAGTCCCCAACAATGATGAAGGGTAAGTTCACAGATTGGATGAAGTGAAGGATTTGAGACAAGAAAATTTTCCTATCTGCGTATGTCGGGGGAGCATAAATGAATATTGTAATCCAATCCTTCCCTTCGAAACAACAATTGATTGCCAGAAAGGAGTTTTCTTTTTTGCTAAGAATGCATCTAGCTCCTTTCCTCTGAAGGGCCCATATTCCTCCTTTCAATCCTCTCAATCCTTGGCTTTCACAGAATCCAATAGAAGAGTAATGGTTGAAAAATTTCCTCCTTTTTTGAAAAAATTCCGCATGATCGATGCATTTTGTTTCACAAAGAAAGATGAGAGTGGGATTATGTTTTTTAAGAAGCTTGGATAAGCATTGGGTTTTGAACATCCCATTTAGACCTCTCACATTCCACGACAAGATCATCATTTTTTTCAAGGTATAGGTTGAGGGAGAGAGAACAGTGACCAAGATGCTGTTCAAGTTGGGGCAGTTTGGGAATGGAAGAAGCTTAGTTAAAGACGAAGCAGAGATTTTGCTCAAAAAAACAGGAAAATCTAAGATCAAATATTTAACAGCTATTAATTCAGCAAGCACAAATACAAATGAGACTACAAATGAGTTACACAAATGCACTATTATCCAACAAACAACAACAACACACATACTTTAAAGAAGGGAATTGATGCAACACCAAACTAACACTATTTAGGCAGAGAATCTATTTCGACTTTTGGTAGGAGCAAAACTATTTTTAAACCAACTGAAGATAATGGCAAGCAATAAAATAAAATAGACAATACATTGGTCAAAGAATTCAGCGTAAAGGTGATATGGGAATACCTGAGGGGTAGTGGCAGGCTGGTTCAGATTCTCCATCTGGCTTGGAAGGGGGGGGAGGGAAGTCAGTGTGAGTCTCCTTGATGTGAGCAGCTTCCATTTGCATTTGCAAATTCTCATTGCTCATATTCTTGAGTTGTTCAAAGATGTGGTGGCGGGCTTCCATTTTGTTTTTGAACAAGTAAAATATTGTTCATGGTTCAACACAGTTGTGAAGGGTAGAATCAAGGTTTAGAAAAAGTGAGGCCACTGCCTTTTGAGTGGGGGTTAGCTCACAGAGTCTTTTCCTTTTGCGGGAGGTGAGATCATAGTCCGATGTAGCTATAACAGTAACCAAGCCAATCCCCTCAGAATTTCCAGAAGCTAGGGGCTGATTACTTTCCTGTATCTTTGGTTTAGCAGGGGTATGTGTAGAAATAAAGTCCTCGACAACATCTGGCCTTCCTGCGATTGCACTGTTTAGTTTTGGTGGAAATTTCTCCAGATTTTCTACTCGCTCCATCAGTTTAAAAAGCATGGTGTTGAAATTCTGAGTTTCCTTCAATGTGTGCTCCAAAAACATGTCTTGCTACATTGCAATATGTGAGTATTGATTCAATTCTGTCTTGTCTCTCCAAAAGTATCTTCAGGTCATCACTCTTTCCATCTTCTTCTATAAATGGCTGCTTTCCTTTCTTCAAGGCCTGGCTTTTGTGCTTGTCCTCCATTTTTTCTGCCAATTTTCCTGCTACAACTTCTTCCCTTGTTTTAGGAGCAGTTCCCTTCAGAGGATTCACTTCCTCTGAATCCTGTTGGCTTTTAAAAAATTCAGGCTGTAGATTATCATCTTCGTCTTCTCTAAAAAGGTCATTTTTTGACTTGTTGCAAGACGAGGCGTCACCCGGGGAAAGTGAAGGTCCAACACCCGTATTGAGGTAGTTGGGTACAATTTTTATACCTGAATCATCATCATCGTCATTGCTGATTTTCTGTTGAGGGTCCAAAGGAAGGGCCAGCAGATTGCAAATGCTAGAAGTTGAAAGAATCTTTGAGAAACCTCCAGCGCCCGGATCAGTAGTAGCACCTTCGAAAAGCTTCAATTGAATTGCATTGCTGATGGGAATTGCATCATCCCTTTCATATCGGTGACAATACCCAGTCTAATGGGAGATTTTCCCACATCTCAGACACAAAAATTTTACTTCAAACCTTACCTCTACAGGCACCCAATCATTTTTAAAAGATCTGATTGAGGTTCTTGTTTGAATGTGGTTGTTAATATCAAACACGAGTTTGACTCTTGCACAATTGTTAGGCAGGCCCAGTTCTCTGGGATTAAGCTGCACTTCCATAACACGCCCCAGCTTGGCCGCTGCCGTGAGAACACCATCGTAAGTGAGACAATCTGGTCGAATCCCTCTTAGTTGACACCAAATAATAATCAGGGGAAGTAAGACATTTCTCTTACATTCAGGGATTGGAACTAAAGCCAGATGCAGAATATATTTTCCCATCCACCATGAAGAGAGCGACATTACATTGTTTCTGTGTTCCTCAAAGACGAAGGTTGCCTTGAAGTTCTCTCTACCAATGCTTGAAAGGGAGGTGGCTCCTAATGGAGACCAGAGGCCTGTAAGCTTTTGTTTAGTGACGTAATCAGTTCTCTTGGAAAGCCCAAGGCATATCCAAAAAGAACAAAACCAGTGCTCAGATCATCAACATGATGCATCCCAGAAAGGTGTGCTTGACCTCCTGAAGGATCCACTGCCTTCCAAGAGTCAGCATCAGCACCTCTTCTAGCAGCGGAGTTTCTAGAGGATAAGTGGAAGCTACTTCCAGCGTGGGGACCAGTGGAAGGTGTGGAACGGGAATGTGGGAGAGTGGGGGACACACACCCACTTTGCCTATTCATTATTAGGGCACTTAGGTGAAACAGTGTGGTTGTAGTTGGGGTAGTGGTGGGGTTGAAGGCTTGCAGAAGTACTGAAACTAGACTTTCCAGAAATGTTCGCTTGGTAGAGGAAAGGGATATGTTGTTTAATTTGGAAAATTTCAAGAAGGAAACTGAGAAAATGATAGTCATGGTGGGGGTGGGTGGGGTAAAAGGTCAAGAAATTGCAAGCCATTAATGGGCCTTCAATTGATGTGATAAATGGTTGGGGGTTGAAAAACGAAAGTAGATACTAGTTCAGGTAAACAAGATGGCCACGCACCACCCATCAGGGCCTCACACCGACATTCCCTCCTCTTTTCAGATTTTGAATTTTTCGTCCCGCCACATGCCCCCCAAGTGAAACGACTAGCCTGCCATGGAACCTGAAGCAGAGACAAAAATACAAAACAATGATCTTGTATGCAAAAGCATTAGTAGCAACCCGTAAAATAAGCAGAAAGGAAAGCAGAAAGAAAAGCAAGAAGTTAGTTTGTTAGAAAGGAAAAAACAGAGAGGAGAATTAGAGATAATGCGGTGAGATCATGAGCAAAAAGTTGAAGTTGAAGTTGAAAAACACTGCACAGACTGACTGGAGAGGTTAAATTAGAAAAACGGCTACTACGACAGCGAGGTGTGGAACGTCTGAAATTTTCAAAGATGCAAACAGTAAAGTGCAAACCGATGTTAGAAGGGCCTACTTATGATGCCTTTCTTTAAATGCTTCACATGCACTTCAAACTTTTTTTTATTATCATAAAACTGAAAATGCATTACTAATAAGTTGTCAAAAGGTTACAAAAGGTTACAAAAGGGTTACAGCTATGCTCCTGGTAGGAGTTATCTAAACTGTTATAGTAGTTAGACTCAAAGGCTCTAGTGGCCTTAGTATTAAAAGTTTGCATTAGGGTAGGGGATTTAAAGTTACAAAATGATGAGTGATCTATCTGTAGCAGGATTTTCGCCAGAAGAGGAGTGTATTGTATTGGCCAAGCATGTTGTTTTGGTTCAGATAGTAATTGGATTACTCTTGGCTAATTGCACCAAATTTCTTTGATCTGCAGATGTGATTGTTTAGTGTCTTGTAATCCCTTCCAAATTGCTAGTAGTGTAGCCTGTATTTCATCTCCCTCCCTCAATGCTCCATTAGCTATTATTCTGACTTTGTCATTCATGCCGATCCCCACCATCCATCCTGCGCCTCCTAGTTGTTGAGCCCGGGCCCCTGCACATATTAAGATTGGTAAGTGAAAGAAATATTGATCAATGAGATTAGTACTTACTTGTGCAGTATGGAAGATTAATAAATTGTCCGGTTCCACCTGTGTGAAAACTGGTTTCAGATTTAAGTCTACAATCCACCTGTTAATTTGGCTGGGTAGAGAGTAAGGGTTTGGCTTTTGGTTTGCGAAACAGCAATTGTTTCTTTGTTCCTAGATGAAATAACAAGTTATAATGAAAATGGAGAAGAACCACTGTATTGTATGGTTCCTAAGGTGTGCATGGTTGAGCAGACTATTGCACCAATGTAATATTGTTGAATGGGTTATGTTTTCCGTTCTCAGGCCCAACTGTCCTGTGGCCCATATCCTTTTAGTCCAATCGCACGAGATGAAAACGTGCCATAGTGTTTCTTTTTCCCTTTCACATAGAGCACATTTGTTTTCTATTCCCGTCCATTTTGCTATTGCTACTTTAACTTGTAATCCTGCATTCAGTAGACGCCAAAAAATGATTTAAATTTTGGGTGAATTGGCAATTTCCAAAAGAACATCCACCATCTTAAGAATTCTGATTGATAATTGTTGTTCTCTTGTTTTTTGAGTGCTTTTCCGGCCAATTTTGCTGAGAATTCACCCGATGTAGATATCGTTGAGATCCACCTATCATCATCAGAAGAGATTGTGAGATTATTAAAAATGCCAGATAGTTGGTAAGTGAGTGTAGATACTCCCTATTTAGTTGTACTATTTGTGCCATTTTGCCAATAGTGACTTCCGAGTTCAAAATTATTTCAATCGGGTTTTGTTCTACAATTGTTGGTGCCTTATTCGGCCAGGGATCAAACCAGAATGAAGAACTTCTTCCATTCCCAATTTCTCGCCTCACCATTTGTTGTAGACGTGGAAGAATGCTGCATATACTTCTCCATGGCCAAGATCCTCCCTTCTTCATAACCTTTGGGTGGAAGCGTCTTGGGAAAATATCTCGCTTTTAATGTTGTCGCCCATAGTGAATGAGGTTCCGAAAGCACTCTCCACCCTTGCTTGAGCAGTAGCGCACAATTGACATCTTCCATTTTTTTAAAACCAAGCCCTCCTTGTGCCTTCAGCTGACAGCATTTGTTCCATGCCACAAGTTTCATTTGTTTTCTTTTGTTGGGATGGCCCAGCCAGAATTTTTGGCATAGTGAATCAATTTGTTGGCAAATGCTTTTGGGAAACCTGAAACACTGCATGTGGTAAACAGAAAAAGGTTGTAGAACAGATTTTATACGTACCTCTTGACCTGCAACGACAGGGTGCACGCTTTCCAAGAAGAAAATCTTTTCTAACTCTTTTGTAAAATGAAGCTCAGGGTCTTGGTCTTTGCTTTCTCTTGCAAAAGATTAGTTCCTAGGTATAATGAATCTTTTTTTAACTCACTAATTCCCAAAGTAGTAAGCAATTTTGCTCGCTCCTCCTGTCTCACATTCCTACTAAAGAACGCCCCACTTTTTTCAAAATTGATCTGTTGTCCCGTGACATCGGAAAACAGCTCAAGCGCTGCTTTGATTGTTAAGATGTCCTCAATTTCTTCTCTACAAAACAGAAAAGTGTCATCTGCAAAAAAAAAAAGGGAGATTTATGGAGCGTGCCTTGCCACTTTGATACCCCTAAAGAGATCCAGATCTTTGATTCCTTTAGGAGTCTGGATAAGATTTCCATGATTAATAGAAAGAGGTACGGGCTAAGCGGGCATCCTTGCCTAAGACCTCTAGATCAAGAGAACCATAGATGGGGGGAGCCATTCAGTTTCATGGAGAAAGAGGCTGAAGTTATTAGTTTATTTACCAGGTGGCACCAGTGTTGATTGAAGCCTAGAAAGGTAAAAAGGTTATCAATGACCTGCCATTCCACACGGTCGTAGGCTTTGGACATATCCAACTTTAACGCTACATAACCTGTTTTACCTTTCGTATGAGACATGAAATGAAAGATTTCCTGTGCCAGAAAGATATTGTCAGAAATCTGCCTTTTTGGGACAAAAGCCCCTTGAAGTGGAGAGATAAAGACCGGGAGCAGGGGTTTTAGCCTTAATGCCAGAAGTTTGGCAAAGATTTTTAATTGACATTACAAAGACTGATTGGTCAAAAGTCTGAAACTTCCTTGGCATTCTCTTTTTTAGGGATAAAATAGAGCAAAGTGTGGTTGATACCCCAAGGCATGGAGGTTTGAGTGAAGAAAGAAATTACTAATTGAAACACATCATTTGAAATCAGGTCCCAATGTTTTTGATAAAAATAAGCATTAAACCCGTCCATCCCAGGGGCTTTGAAGGGCCCAAGAGAAAACACAACCTGTTTAACTTCCTCCCTAGTCGGTGTGTTCGCAATTTGGGACATCCCAGGGTTAACCTCTAGTGGTGGAAAAAGGCTTGCAACAAAATTGGAATCAAGTGGATTGGAGGATGTGAACAATTCCTTCATAAAATCAGCGAAAACCTGGGCTTTTGCAGTTTGTTTAAAGAAAGTGTGGCCATTTGAATCAATTTGGTTTAATTGACTCTTGAACGTACGAATTTTGGTGGTCATGTGGTAAAACCTGGTATTCCGATCACCATCCACAACATAGGCAATTCTTGATTTTTGAAACCAAAACAATTCTTCTACCCGTAGGGCCCAAGAGAGCACATTTTTCTTCTTCTCAATTTCAAACCAGTCAGGGGAAGGTCCTTGCTCCATCAAATCAATTCCTCAGAAAGATTCCAAAACAACTGAGTTATATTCCCAAAATCCAATTTGTTCCACTTTTGTAGAAAGCGGGAGAGATTTCCCAGCTTCCTTTCGAAAGAACAGCCGTTATACAGGTTCTACTGACCACATGGTGAAATTGGGGTGGAGGTGCCAAGCAATCTGGTAGTGGAAGAGTTTTCTGAAGCGGGAAGATGGGTTTTTGATGGTGGACAAGAGAATAGGGTTGTGGTCATAACAAGTAGCAGGCAATTTGCAGACCCGAGCAAGAGGGAATAAGGAGATCCAACAAGGATTTCCAAAGACATAATCCTGCTTTTCCTTCACTAGATTAGGAGGTTTTTGTTTGTTACTCCAGGTGAAGCAATTCCCGACATTGGATACTTCTAATAAAGATGAACATGAAATTAAGTCCAAGAGAGAAGAAAGAGAGGGTTGGGGTTTGTATTGGTTTCCTAGCTTCCCATTGGCTGACAAAACTTCATTGAAGTCCCCAAGCAAAGCAAAAGGAAGATCAAGGGTGAGCAGAAGGTGGACAAAGTATTCCAAAAAGGTTTTCTCTTAGCATAGGTGGGTGGGGCATAAATGAAAACAATGATCCAAGGAGATGCATCATTGCACTGAATTACCATCTTGTGATTATCAACAAAAATTACGAAAGGTGGACTTGGTCGTGGGCCAGCACCCATAACCCACCTTTAAGACCCTTTCCCCCCCTGCTATTAGAAAAGCATATAGGGTGGTAATATTTGAAGCAGCTCCTTTTATTTTCAAAGAGTTTAGGATGATTCGAGCACTTGGTTTCACAGAAAAAAACAATTTCAGGTTTGTGCTTCTTCAGTAATTTTTCAATACACTGAAGAGAGAACCTTCCATTAATTCCCCTAATATTCCAGGTTATTATCTTCATTTGATAAAAGTGTAAAATTAACAATCTAAAGCGGCTAAAGTCCCTTCCACCCCAATAGAGGATACAGATGGGAAAATATCTTAAGAAAAGAGAAGGAAAGTGAAGTGTGAAAAAATTAAAGATATTCAAAGATCAGCTTATGATAAAGATATAGATAAAGATAAAACAAAAAGAGGGGGGTGGGTAATAACCAATCAGTAATAAACAATAATAAATAGAAGAGCACTGTTTAACCAAGTTTGCTAATCAGATAAAAACATGACATATAACCAGAAATTTAAAAAGCAACCTAGTTAATTATCAGACAATAACACCATAAGGTTCATAAAGTTCATCTTAGTGGTGTGAAAAGGACTTGTTAGTGAACCTAACCGAAAATCGGTTACTTGGTTTTTTCACCACCTTTTTGTACCAGCAGAATAAAATGGCTAAAATAGAAATGAAGTAGACGATGCACAGGTCAAAAAATTCACTGTAACGATGGTAAGGAAAGACCTGGGGGGCTGTGGCTGTGGTTCCCATAAAATTAGCTTAAACAGATGGGGCAAACATCGGTTCTGCCAAAGTGTAACCGAAGAAGTTGGCGTGTCACGCCTTCATATCTTCCCGGAATATATGTAGCTGGGCACCAGGATCAAGAGAAGATGCAAGTAGTGAGTTGACAACAAACTGGTATGACTCAAGAGGGGTGGGGAAGTCCTATGGTGGTGCCATTCGCTGGCGTTTGCGACTATGGGCGTCACCTTCTTCCATACCCGAGACGAAGAAACCCGAGACAACACCATCACCCTTATTCTCCACAGGGGCCGCTTCCGAGACAGTAGACCTACTCGAGCTTCCTGAATTATTCACCGTAATAGATTGGATATTGAAGATGTGCATAGCTCGATTTCCATTTCCGCCCCCATCATTTTTTTGAGCATGTTTAGCAACTTTGAGAGAGTAGGATAAAAAATGACTTCATTCTTGATTTTTTCATTGTTGACCTCACTTGTTTTCATTAGGTCTAGGTTGACACCATCAGTTGCAGTTGCAGGAACAGGTTTAAGAAGTTCTTCCATAGAGGAGGGAGGCAAAGTCATATTGAGATGCCCTTTGCCAGCTTGGAGAACCAACTTGTCATTCTCATCAAGCATATCATGCATATCTTGAGAATTAAATTTCATAATATTTTCAGCTTCAAAATCATCAGATTCCACAACTTGTATTCCCTTTAGCTTTCTAGTGTCTTCCTGGTCTCCCGTAGGAAAACCCGAAAGCACTACATGGGAAGCACTATTACCTTCCAAATGGTCCGCATTCACCATTATATTATTATTTCCAACACTATTTTGAGCAATGAAGCCAATGCTACCTATGGTGTTACCTCCCTGTTCATTCTTTATAGAATCGGAGGAGAAAGAATCAACAGTTGCAGGGGATGCTCTGAGGAAGGCATCGACAAACTCCAAGTCAGAAACGTGAACTGGACCTTTCATTGGTTGCATCACTCCACAGTAGTTTGGCAAAGAAGCAAGCATAGGCTCCAACACAGAACGTCCACCCGAAAAAGAAGCACCCTTATGCATCGGATTCGTGATGATATTTTTGTAGACCTCATCAGCATCAAGACTCAGGATTGGTGACACTCCACGCTCATATAGTTTGCAGAACTCAGCTTCATGGGAGATTTTCCCACAGTTGGTACAAATGAACAACAGTTTATAAAGAACATTAAGAAAGAACCATTCCCCTTTGACATTTTTAATTGGGATGGTAAACTTAACAGGTTTGTTGATATTAATCAGAACTTTCATATGAGCACAATTGATGGGGAGACCCAAGTCGTGGAAATTGAGTTGTACATCTAGTACATTGCCAATATCCGACACAGTGTTGAAACATTGTTCAAATGCGAAGCAGTCTTGACGAACATCTCGCAACTGGATCTAGACTGCGATCGGGGGAAGCGTCTCCTTCTTTCTGTTCTCCAGAAATGGCTCGACAGAGAGATGCATTAGGTGGTTGCCAACCCACCATGGAGAGAGAGATAGGACTTTGCTTCTTAGTTCAGTAGAAGAAAAAGTGGCTCTCACATTGTCACAACCTCCACAAGCCACAGTTAGAGCTCCCATATCCTTCCAGAATTCAGCCAAACTGCCACAGTGATATTCTTTTCTTTCTCAACTCTCAACTCTTGCTGACTCTCTAGCAGTATAATAACCTTTTTGTTAGGGTACATGGTGTTCTCACTGTATGGGATGTGAACTCACATTTACACATCTCTCTTTTCCTTAGTATTTTAACTTAGACATGAAAAACTCGACTAACTTTGTGGTACTTCTCGAATTAATGTCTTGTCCAAGATTATTTTGTGCATCTTGGAGGTTCTAACACCTCTACAGTTGGAGGATGTGCCACAAATCTAAGAGCAATATCAATTGCATGGTACGCGCAAGCGATAATGAAGTATAAATTATATATAAAGGAAAGAAATAAAATAAAATAAAATAAAAACTACCGAACTACCAGTCAAGTAGATGCACAACAACAAAATAAAACTCCCATAATCCAACTTCTCGTTAAATCTAAATTATTAGTTATACCCTTGTTAGATTGATATTAATAATATTTCAACAAGATGAAAAATGAAAAAAATTAAATTTTCATAATCGAACTTGCGATTAAATTTATAATCCGATATATTAAAAAAGAATATAAAACTTCCAACCTATTATAAATTTTTACATAAAAAAGTAAGAAAGAAAAACAAAAATGAAAAAAAGTAGAGTTACAGGATTGAAATTAGGACTATTCTTTAGCCCTAATTCATGGTAAGAATATTTTGACCTTTATCTATCTCAAGGCCAAAGCCTTTGTTTCAAACTCTATTGGGGTTTTTTAGACTGAATCAGGACTAGTAAAGGGCACCATGGACAAACTTGAACCTCTACTTACACCCTTTCTTTTCATCTTTTTAGAAAAGTTTGCTCATATATACTTATTAGGGGAGGGGGAAGAGGGATTCACATCTTCTGTAATTCCCTTATCTACAATTTCCTGCAATTCCCATCTAAGATTGTGCCATGTGGCATTAAATAATCCGACGGTCATCCAATTTACACTAAATCTAATTTTTATTTAAACCTACCCATATTTTCCTCTCTCCTCTTCCGGAAATTTCGAAAAACGCTGAATCAAAAGTAGGTTAATCATCAATCAGTGCTGGATGCTATAACGTCTGCCCAGCAGAGTCTGAAGCTTTACAATAAGGTTCTCCCAATAGTTTGGTGCTTTATACTAGAACCATCGTGACGAAAGATGGAAAGATGGGAAGAATAAAAAAAAAGTTAACAATTGACATTTGAACCTTTCAAGCCTATCAATGCATCATTGTACCTATGTGATAATAAGCTCCATACTCCATACAGAAGCTTTAAACAAACTTCTGAAATTTGATGATAATTTTGGCTTTATTGTCATGGATGGTAAGGGGACCCTTTTCTGGGATTCTTAAGTGGAAACATCGGGAGTTACTTCACAAATTCATAGTTGATCTTCCAAAGAAACATGGTAGAGGAGGGCAATCTGCACTTCGATTTGCCCATCTTCTGGAAGAAAAAAAAGAGAGAAAAATATGAGTGGGTTTAAATAAAAATTATATTTAGTTTAAATTGGGTGACCGTTGGAGATATTTGGAAAATATGACCGTTGGAGATCTTTGGAGAATATGACCGTTGGAGATAATATAACCGTTGGAGATCTTGGATAATATGACCGGCGCAAATAATTTCTTTCCTTATTTATAGCACGCTACATTTATTTTATTCTTTACTTGATTGTATTATATATACACATGAAGAGGTAATACAAAATCACTTCTACACAAAATCATCTTAACATGGTATCAGTTTAGGATGATCTATACCTTTTCAAGTGAAGCTATTTTTTTTTCCCCCCAAGAGCAGTAAACGATCCCTACGTTGTTGTTTTCTTTCCGCTGCCTTTACAATGACGGATCCATCTATCAATGCTCTTGCTACAGCTGCTGTTGCTTCCAATAATGCTGTTTCCATCAACTTTGATGGTTCTTCTCCATATTTTCTACATCATTCGGATAATCCTGGTGCTATACTCGTCATGCAGCTTTTACGCGGCGATAATTATCCCACTTGGAATCGTGTGACGCGAATGGCTCTTGAGGCCAAACATAAGCTTGCATTTATTAATGGCTCCTTGCCTAACCCACCACTGATTCTTTGGAGCTTCACACATGGACACGATGCAACAGCATGGTCCTTTATTGGTTGCTAAATGCTCTCTCACCTGATATTGCTAATAGCAATCTCCTCATCTCTACTGCTCTTGAGGTTTGGGATGATCTTCGTGATCGTTTTTCTCAAAAAAATGCTCCTCTAATTTTTGGGATCCGACGTAGCATTTCTAATCATCGTCAAGGAACCTCTTCTTTGGCATCTTATTATACTATTCTCAAGGGTTTTTGGGATGAAGTCGACTCATACAACTCGTTCCCGCCCTGCACTTGTGGTCTTTTGTCAAAACACACTGATCTTCAACGACAAGATTGCTTACTTGAATTTTTAATGGGCCTTAATGATTCTTATTCTTTTGTTAGGAGTCAACTCCTTTTGATGGAACCCATGCCTAACATCAATCGTGCTTATTCTCTTCTATTGCAAGAGGAGCGTCATCGCTCCCTCCATGAGTTACCGAATCCATCATTGCATCAATCTGCCCTTGCAGCCACTGCTCCTTGTACACATTCTAAAAATGGTAAGAAGCCTATGTATCACTGTGATTTTTGTGGCATGGACGGCCATTCAGATTCCTGTTGTTTTAAGAAACACGGTTATCCTCCCAAGAGCAACAATTCACACATTAAATCAACATCACCTGGACTCTCTGCTCGATCCTTTGCCGCCATCAACCGAGGAACAAATTCTACCCCCTCCTTTACTTCAGTGCAGTATTATCAATTATTGGCATTGATCGAATCGGGTAATCCCACTCCTTTAGCAAATGCTGCAAGTAATTCCCCTTCTCCATGGGTTATTGATTCTGGGGCAAATTTTCATATGGCTTCTAAGTTACAATTCTTTAACACTGATACGGTGGTTCCTTATACATCTCCGATTAAATTACCCAATGGTGAAACAACCCCTGTGTCCCATTTAGGGACTTGCACCCCCAGCTATTCCATCTCTCTTAATAATGTCTTATATGTTCCTTCATTATGTTTTAATTTATTATCCGTTAGTCAAATCACTAAAGCTTTCAATTGTTTAGTAACATTTTGTACTCATCATTGTGTCTTTCAGGACTTACCAACAAAGAAGATGATTGGATTGGGTAAAGAGCATAATGGCTTATATTATTGAGAGTTGCTTCCCTCCATTATTGCAGCCTCATCCACTCATCCCACTCCTTTGATGTGTGGCATTGGCGCTTCGGCCACCCATCTCGCAACATTATTAATTCTTTATCACGTTTTAATTCTTGCATTTCAGTTTCTAATAAATGTGTTTGCACTATTTGCCCTTTGGCAAAACAAACCCGGCTACCTTTCCCATCTAGCTCCATATCAACTTCATCTTCTTTGGATTTAATATATTGCGATGTTTGGGGTCCTTATTATATTCCTTCTATATGTGGTGCTAAATATTTTTTGACATGACTATTCTCGCTATACTTGGGTTTTTCTAATGAACTTCAAATTTGACGCTTGGTCTTATTTGCATGATTTTTTTGCAATGGTTAAAACTCAATTCAATTTTCAAATAAAAAAAATTTGCAGTGATAATGCTCGTGAATTTTTTAATCACTCCACCACCTCATTTTTTTCCAATCATGGAGTTATCCATGAACATAGTTGTGTTGACACCCCACAACAAAATGTTGTTGTTGAACGCAAACACCGGCACCTACTCAATGTTGGTCGGGCCCTTTTATTTCAAGCCAATCTTCCACAAGATTTTTGGGGTGATTGCATTCTTACGGCCACACACATTATTAATAAGTTGCCTACCAAACTTTTAAAAGAGAAAACTCCTTTTGAACTTCTTTTTAATAAAACCCCCACATATGTTCATCTTCGTACTTTTGGTTGTTTGTGCTATGGACACAACCATTCCACCATCAAGCACAAATTTGACCCCCGTGCTTCTCCAGGAATTTTCATTGGGTACCCTTTTGCTCAGAAAGGTTATAAATTTTTTTATCTCACTTCTCACAAGCTTTACACAAGTAGAGACGTTGTTTTTATTGAACATATTTTTCCTTACCACTAAAAGAATTCCCCTTCATCTATTAATCCTACCCTCCCTATTCCAGTTCCTGATTTTGAATCCTCCTCCATCCCAACCAACCCATTTTTCCCATCTCCACCATTGGACCTGCCAACCCCACCACACAACCCTTCCCCACCTCCAGTTGTATTGTTGCCACGTCGCTCCACCCGGTCGCATAATCCCCCTCCCATTTGAAGGACTACATATGCTCGGCTACTCACGCCACATCATCTTCTTCGGATGCCGGTAAACTCTTTCCTCTTGATTCTTCTATATCTTATAAAAAGGTCTCACCTTCTCATCTTAAGTTTATCAGGTCTCTTTCCTCTTCTGAAGAACCCACTAGCTTTTCCAAAGCAATGTTGTCACCTGACTGGAAAGATGCCATGCAGTCAGAGATTGAGGCTCTTGAAACCAATAACACTTGGTCACTTGTTCCTTTGCCGCCTCAAAAGAAAGCCATTGGTTGTAAATGGGTCTACAAAATTAAACGACACTCTGATGGTTCTATTGAACGGTACAAAGCACGTTTGGTGGCCAAGGGGTACACCCAAACTGAAGGTGTTGATTTTCATGAGACTTTTGCTCCTGTGGCCAAACTCATTACTATACGCGTCTTGTTTGCTCTTGCCTCAATTAAAAATTTGTCACTTCATCAACTTGACGTTAATAACGCCTTCTTACATGGTAATCTTGATGAAGAAGTATATATGACTCTACCTCCTGGTTATCATCATAAGGGGGAGAATGTTGTTTGCCGCCGCCACAAATCTCTCTATGGTTTAAAGCAGGCTTCTCGTAATTGGTTCGCCAAATTTTCTACTGCTTTAATGAGTGTGGGCTTCATTCAATCAACTGTAGATTATTCCCTCTTTTCTAAGGGCCACAGGAATTCAACAATCTTTGTATTAGTATATGTGGATGACATCCTTATTGCTGCTGGTTCTGACGCTTTGACGATTTCCACCTTAAAGAGTTTCCTTCACCAACAATTTCGTATCAAAGATCTTGGGCCCATGAAATATTTTCTTGGTCTTGAATTGGCTTGCTCACAAAAAGGTATTTTCCTCAATCAATGAAAATACACTTTGGATATATTATCGGATGTCAGCCTCACTGGTGCTCACCCAACTTCATTTCCAATGGAACAAAATCTCAAGCTTACGGACTCTGATGGTGATATCCTTCCTGAGCCTGCATCTTATCGTTGTTTGATTGGACGGTTAATTTATCTCACCATCACTCGTCCAGATATTGTGCACACTGTCAACATTCTTAGCCAGTTTATGCACCAACCTCGCAAACCAAATATGGATGCTGCAACTCGCCTTCTCCGATACCTTCACAACTCACCTAGCCAGGGTATTTTACTTCCAGTTAATAGCACCTTATCACTTCGTGCTTTTTGCGACTCTGATTGGGCCAGTTGTCCCATGACTCGCCGCTCCACCACCGGTTACTGTGTTTTTCTTGGTTTTAGCCCTATCTCTTGGAAGACTAAGAAACAACATACAGTTTCTCAATCCTCTGCCGATGTGGAATATCGAGCCATGGCAATGGCAACTTGCGAGCTAATTTGGTTAACTTCGCTCCTTCAAGATTTTGGTGTTCATTTGAAGCAGCCAATCCCTCTTTTTTGTGACAATCAAGCGGCCATCCACATTGCCGCCAATCCTGTGTTTCACGAGCGCACCAAACATATTGAAATTGATTGTCATGTCATCCGTGATAAGATACGCTTTGGCCTCATCCGCACCGTTCACACTTCTAGTTCTACCCAAATTGCTGACATTTTCACCGAATCCCTTGGCAAAGATTCTTCTCTATTCCTCAAGGACAAGTTGGGAGTTCTTGATATTTACTCTCCAACTTGAGGGGGAATATTAGCCATAATATGACCGTTGGAGATCTTTGGAAAATATGACTGTTGGAGATAATATGACCGTTTTAGATCTTTGGAGAATATGTCCGTTGGAGATAATATGACCGATGCAAATAATTTCTTTCCTTATGTATAGCATGCTACATTTATTTTATTCTTTACTTGATTGTATTATATATACACATGAAGAGGTAATACAAAATCACTTCTACACAAAATCATCTTAACACCTATCAATGCATCATTGTACGTATGTGATAATAAGCTCCATAGTCCATACAGAAGCTTTAAACGAACTTCTGAAATCTGATGATAAGTTTGGCTTTATTGTCATGGATGGAAAGGGGACCCTTTTCTGGGATTCTTAAGTGGAAACACCGGGAGTTGCTTCACAAATTCATAATTGATCTTCCAAAGAAACATGGTAGAGGAGGGCAATTTGCACTTCGATTTGCCCATCTTCGGGAAGAAAGAAAAGAGAGAAAAATATGAGTGGGTTTAAATAAAAATTAGATTTAGTTTAAATTGGGTGACCATCAGATTATGTAATGCTACATGGCACGATCCTAGATGGGAATTGCAGGGAATTGTAGGGAAGGGAATTACAAAGGATGTGAATTCTGGGGAAGAGAGGCTATTACATAAACCAACAACACAATTGAACTTGTGATCCCCTTACCTTTGGTGGTACTTACACCCTTCTTAATGCCTCTCTAAATCATTTATGCTCTTCAGTTTTTTATTTTCCACATGTCACAATAACATGCCACCCAATAAGATTCATTACACTTCACGCTATGGGTAAAAATCCTCTGGTTTGTGCATCTCTTTGTTGTACATGGCAGTGCATCATCACAAGGTGACACATGAAAAATACCAAATTAATGGTCAATAAAAATATTAGAATATTAATAAAATATTCCACATGCATAAGATGGGCTTCATTGATTGTGTTGCACTTTGATTTGGTTTCCTTATTGGTCTGATGGGTAATATATGGTTACTTAGACTCTTATATGGACTAGCTAGTGTGGGATAATAGGGACAATTAGATCTTGATGGACATTCTAATGAGTTTACATATATAAAAGATGTTAGGTCCCTCCTCAATGTATCACATTATTCTCGACACATAAAGCGTCAGTTCAAAGAGGTGGTTCCATCGAACCAGTGAATAGGAAGGAGTCTAAAGAAGAAGATCTAGTATCAAGTTGATCATAGAATCAACTCTAGATTTTTTCTTTTTGGAAGGTTAAAGAAAAAATTTCACTACGTTCCGTTTTCAGTAGATCCTAAATAATGTATGTTTCATCATCTTGTAGTATTATTATTTTAGGGTGTTTGATCAATCTAGAGCTTGTAAAAAAACGAAGAAATCGATATATTATGGGCCACCATCAGACATTGGACGCACTGCCACGAGCTGCCAAAATCCAGTAAGTCAATTTCAGATTTTTTTAATATTAATTTAATTAAAATAAAAAATACTGACATGGCTGTGTAATCGGGTCAACAGGTCAAGTCCGTTCTGACTTATGACTTGAAAAACCTGACCGTAGGTCATTCGGGTTGATCGGTCAAAGGTCTAACCAGATGGTTTGAATCAGTTTGGGTGGACCGGTTTGATACTTGGTTTACTATCTTGTCCAACCCAGTTGTGACCCAATGAGTCGGCTTGCTAGTACTGCGAGTCAATTCGCTTTGACCAGTCAATGGTTTGATTTTGTTCGATTTTACTGAATACTCTCTGATTTGCTTTTGAGCTAGTTTAATCGATGGTATCATTAAAAAAATAAAATTCTAAAATACTGTAAATTTAGTATTTTTTTTTTTAATTTTTGGCAAAACCGTATGAAATTTTGAAGTGTTCTATTGGAGTTCTATGTTTTGGACCTTTCTGGACACAGTGAAACCATTTTAATGACCAAAATTTACCCATATATATGTGAAACATAATATATCATGTTTTGGTTGAGCCGATAATAATAGTTAAAAAATTGAAATGCTATATATTTAGTGTTTTTTAATTTCTGGCCAAACCGTAAGGAATTTTGAAATGTTCTCTTAGGGTTTTATGTTTGACCATTCTAGACGCGATGGAACAATTTTCAAAACCTAGTTTTGCCTTTATATATGTGAAATATAACATGACATGTTTATGGCATTTTGTAAATTCGGTGTTGAGCATATTTTTTACATGTTTCCTTTATTTTGTCTTCTGATTTGGTATTGTGCATATTTTAGAATTTTTTTATTATTTTTTTGGTAATCTTGAAGCCTTTTTTTTTTATATCATGCATGCTTTATAAAAAAACTTAATTATCTTTTGGTAATCTCGAAGTCTTTTTTTAAACAATGTATTAATATGTGTTGTAATTTTATCGACAATTCAGCCTCTTGCCATTCGGTTTTAAAATTACAACTGATATCAGAAAAATATATCCCCCTGAGAGTTTTATAAGCTTGATTGTGGGTGACTACCAAAGTGGCACTCATGATTAGGTTTGTGGAATATCAATCATATAGGGTAATAGAATGTCTCTTGGTATTAATGTGATTTTATACACCCAAAAGTGGTACTTGCGTATTGGCATTAAGAGAGTGACATATCCAGTATATGGTTGGGAGTTGACTGATTTAAGAAATTTATACACCCAAATGTGGTATATTTTTTATGACTGGAACCTCTCATGGTCGTTGTGTGAAGGCGTATCACAACTTTTTGTCATGAATTTTACCCTTCTTCTAATGATGCATTTATAAATATATATTACTCACATTATGCTAATAAAATGAGGGAGTATCAAACTGTATATCATGAATTTTTCCCAAAGGTGTTTTCATTACGATATTTATATGTTCTTAGTGATGTACTTATAAGTTACATATTAATGTACTAACAAAGTGATGGAGTATCACAATTGTATGTTATGAATTCTGCCCCAAGGTATTTATATGATGATACATGCGTGCTATTTTTAGTGGTGTACTTATAAGTTACATAATATGGTAATAAAATATGCATTGTTTAATGTTAGTCACATTTTCTGTCAACAACAATATGATTGCTATTGAGATTTTTATAAAATCAAACTTTAAGAAATTGTAGATGATGTATTGTTTCCTATGAAAATAGTAGATAACCACACATTCTTAGTTACTGAAAAACTGATGATATGACTCATGAGAATATAGAAGACTAAAGTTGATTTATATTGTAGAGGTGAAAAGGAATTATGTTTACTTACTTCCGATTAAAAGGTCCATCAAAGAACACTTGAAGAGTGGTTTACCAACTTAATACACTGTTTTGAAATTAGTGGGTATAATAACATAAAGGTATCGAGTCTTATCTAGTGTTGAAATAAGTATATTTCCATAAGAGATCTTAATCATAAGGTGATAAAGTGTGATGGTTTTGGAGGAGTCACAGATTATTTTATTAGGATGATTGTTTTTTAAGACAAAACTCAAGACTCCAAATGTTTCTCTTCATTACCCTTGTTATTGTCCATCAAAATCCTTAACATCCTCTACGAAGTTTGGAATTGTAGACCAATAATTTTTATCAAGATGAAATTGATCTTATGAGCATGAATACTCATAAAGTTCATCAAGGTAAAAAAAAATAAAATAAAGAGTCTGGTCAGATTAATAATTTGGAACCTAACAAAGCTTCCTTATAAAATGCAGGTGATCATTGATTTTTCTAAGTAGACATTGCACCAAATATAAGGTTTGATTAGTCAAATGCGAGAATAAAAAGTATTAGAATTCTTTTGCTCTTGTTTGATAATCCAATTTTGTCTTGGCTTATTTGGTTCTCGTGACTAGATAGTGCTACTTACACAATATAGGAATTAAAAAATATGTGAAAGCCAATAAAGAGAGGAATTAAAGCTCGCAAGGAAGACACATGTAGAAGAGGACATAGAGTTTGTGGGAGACATCTTTTCAGTATTAGATATTGGTTTTAAATTGATGTTGGATGAGATATTATATTTATTTACACTTAGAGGAAACTTAAATATTTCTCATTCAGTTTTAGACTTGTGTGGTTATTCTTTTAAAGTGAAAGGCAACCAATGTTTTGGTTTTTTTTTTTTTTTTTTTTTTTTGATTTGTTTTGTTTTTATTTATTTATTTATTTTAACTCAAATAAGGTTGGATGATACACAATGTCATACAGATTATATAAATTGTAATTGACTCCTAATAAGGATATATATGTGATGCGTCCAGAAATTGTTAAGCCTTCGGATCTCCTGACGATGGGCTGCAAAATAGTTAGACGTGCCCCGATAGTTGAGGTCGGGAGGCCACTTCCGAAGCTTAAGTCAGTTGTTGAACTGATCACAAAAGGCTCTGGCTAATTGCAGAGCATAAACTTGAATGAAAATAGTAGGGAAATGATTCAGATACCTCTGGGGTAAGTAGATCACCGGTTTTATAGATTTTACCTCCAATTCTCGACCGTTGAGTGGATTCTCGATCTCTTTAGGTGACCGTCTGATCATAGGGTTTTACCCTATATATTCGGGGGTGCTGGTAGTTATCGATCTTAGCACGATTCCCTCTCCGCCTTGATGATAGTTGCTTCCTACAAGTCAACTTTGCCTACTGCCAGATTCAGGAGGTCGTTTGTGACTGGTAACACAAGTGCGGCGCCCTCTCGATCATTTTAGATTAGGTTAAGGTAGCCTTTTCCCCCCCCCCCCCCCCCCCCCCACAAACCCCCCCCCCCCCCGGGCCCCCCCCCTTTTCCCCCTCTCCCTATGTCTTCTACAATGATAAATAGTTGCCTCGATAAGATCCTTACCTAAGGAATAGTCTCACACATTATGCATAAGAAGCTTGTTTACATATCTAAGAAAAAAATAGGAAGGTTGATAAAGTTTTACTATTTTACCTAAATTTTTTATAGGGTAAAGCCTTGATAATAGCCCTTTATATCCTTGATCATGTTTTTTTCTTCTTTCAAATTTGTTCCTTTGATTCATTTTCCATTGTGGATTATTCATAAATCTAACTTGAATTATCTTAAAGTTTGGGGTTGTTCTACAAAGCTAATGTTGTATAATTTAGTATTGCAAAGTTAGAACCTAGAGGTATTCATTGCTATTTTGTTTCTTACCTAGATCCTATTTTTACCATCGTTGTTTAGACACCAAAATTGTGGATTCTTAGGCAACTAAGTTTTAAGTGTTTGATGTATTCAAAATAAGGGTAGCTTGCCTCCACACTATTAGTCCTCTCTCTCTCTCTCTCTCTCTCTCTCTCTCTCTCTCTCTTGTGTGTGTGTGTGTGTGTGCTTTTTGCTATGGTGCCGTTCTTTGGGCTGAGATATGACGTAGTTAATGAAACATAATGACATTTATGAAAACTTGTACGGTTGCCCAAATCATACACCCTTGAAGTTTAAACTTATTCATAGGAAAGTTACTTGTGCTAAGGAATTTACTCAAAGAGAGTTGAGTGAGATCCCTCCCCTTCTATTCTCTTTCGTTAGTTGGATGATAATGCCATCGAATGACTATCTTGATAGAAATTCTACATTTGCCGGGTTTGGGGGGTTGTTGTGTGTATACTCAAGAAGTTTATTTGTGGTCTTAAACAAACTTTCAAACAATTGTATTCAAAGTTTGATAGTGTTGTGATTTCATCGATTTTGTTGAAGAACTTTATAGATTAACATATATATGGCAATGCTAGTGGGAAGAATTTTATCTTCTTTATTATTTACGTTGATAACATTTTGCTCATCAGTTGTGACATTGGTCTACTACATAGGAACCCAACAATTGTTATCTAAGAATTTTGAGATGAAAGACCTGGGTAAGACATCTTTATCCTAGACGTTGAGATCCATTCATGCCATTTATTGGATCTTTTCTCAGAAGGGCATATATAATTTATATTTAAAGAAGTTTAGTATGCTGGATTGCTATCTGAAAATGTTCTAATTCTCAAAGGAGATATATTGAGCTTATTATAGTTGTTTTATAAAGGATACTAAGAGAGAACAATTGAAGAACAATATCTTATTTTGAGGTACTTAAAGATAACAATATATTATATGCTAATCTACAAGTGTGCTCTAGACCTACAACATTAGGGTATATAGATTTTGACTTTGCTAATTATTAGGATAATAAGAAATCTGCATTGGGTTGTTTTCCCTAATGCAGGCAAGATAATATCATGAAAAATGCAGGATAAGATATAATTATTTATTTTATTATGTAGGTAGAGTTTGTAGCATACTATAGGGTAGTTACTCAAATTATTTGGCTAAAGAATTTCATCAGATAATTGACAATTTTATTTGAACATCGAGGATAGACCCATCAAGTTGTATTGTGATAACAATTTTGTTGCAACAAAAATGTGTGATTTTTTTTTGGTTTAAACACATGATGGTCAAGTATATGACCATTAAGGAAAAAAGCTAAAGAAAATGACGTTACAGTAGAACATATTTGTACAGATGATATGATTACAGATCCCCTAACTAAGGGTCTCCCTTAGACGTCTTTCAAAGACATGTAGTAACTATGGGCCATGAGCATCCATAGATGTGGTTGCTTAGTGAGAGTTTGTGTATTTTGCTTTATTGTATAATAAGGTCTTTCATTTGTACTTATCTTTTAACATTGTATATGCACTAATAATCTATTGTTTGAATTTAACAAAGTTCTTTGGTGACATGTGGGTGTTCACATTATTGTCATGTTGAATATTATGCAAGTCTTAAGGTATGTGTTAACCTTAAGCAAATGTTGTGGCATATATGCATTAGCTTTGAGGTATGTCATGTAACACATAAAGTTTAACTAGAGTTATAAAGATGACATATAGGTTCGTGGGAACCATAAAGTATATTCTCTCGTAGCATTGAGTCACATAAAGTGAGAGAGTTGGGACCGACAATAGAATGACACATGAGGATTTTCTATAAAGTGTCATTAGTTGCTACACTAACATATTGCATCCATTTTCAGTAGAGTTAAGAAATATTTGTGACCATGGATAATCTTGTGTCGTTTAAAAGATGCAATTACTGCCATGATTCTGTACTTAAGGCTCTATGTGAAGGGATTGAATATTATTATTATCCTAAGATCAATATAAAATTGCACATATAAAGATCAAAACATTTTCAACTTATTTTTCAATTGTTTTCTTAAAACCAAAGAAATATTTTGTTTTTTGCTTAATTGTATCACAATCAATATAGTCTAATTAAGTGAAAGAATGTTAAAATATTAATAAAATATTTCACATAAGATGGGCTTCATTAATTGTATTACACTCTAATTTGGTTTTCTTTATTGGTCTGATATGAGTAATATATGGTTACTAAAACTCTTATATGGACTGACTAGTGTGGGCTAACAAGGATTGTTAGATCTTGATGGACAATCTAATGAGTTTGTCTACATAAATGATGCTAGATCCATCTTCTAAACTTTTATATATCACATTATTCTTTGCCCATAAAACGTTAGTTTAGAGAGGTTGTTCCATCGAGCCAATGAATAAGGAAGAGTTTAGAGGAGGATATCTAGTATCAAGTTAATCATATAATCAACTTCAGGTTCGTTCTTCATGGGAGACTAAAGAAAATATTTCACTACGTTCTATCTTCAATAGATCTTAAATAAAGTATGTTTCATTGTCTTGTATTATTATTATTTTAGGGTGTTTTGATCAATCTATGTGATCTTGGCTAGATTTAATCTTACAAAAAAATTCTAAGTGCAAGTTGAAATGGATCTAATCCTCTACTTGCTAGAAAACCAAAACCTAATTCAACTTCGATGCTTAACTCCTCTCTCACCTCCTTTCCCCATTCCTTTGTCCAAGGAAACTAAACTTGGTGCTTCTGTTTGTAATTTGCAGTCTCTAGTAGTTGCTATACCTTGGCAGAACCGTGGCCTGCAAACCCATCTCTCCATCCCTCCTCATTTCCCATCGACGACCTCAACTCTTTCACTTCAAAAGCAAATTCATAAATGAGTCCAAGAAACAAGACCGATGGAATGCGAGTGCATGGGTTGTTGAAGGATGTCCACCAAATTGAAAAAAATGTATGACAAGTTCCCCACTCTTTGTTTGATATGTATGGCAGCTTTTGAAACATTGTCCCATGTCTCATTCTATATATTGAGATCATGCTAGAAATTTTAGAAAAGCTTCTACCTTGAGAATTTATATTAATGATTTCACAAGAGAATCAATCATGGACTGGATGGAATTCAAAGCTTTGAGAATGTAGAGCTAATTAACTCCATTGTAATTCTCTTTGTTGGATAACATGGAAGCGTAGGAATGCTATCCTTTTTAGATGTAAACTCCCTTGCCTCCATAATTCCATATCTTTCTTAGACAAGTTATTAGGGGAGACACGGTTTTTGTGAATTTTATTGAATGCACTCCTCTTGAGTACACCTTAAGGTCGTGTTCTTTCCACATAAGCAATAACACTAATTCTTTCAATATGTTTACAGATGGTGGTCACACTTGATATGATAAAATATGAAAAAAAAACAAAAATAAAAAAGAAGTGGAGTCACATATTGAAATTAGGTGCAGTTTGGCTATAATGGTTGAATATTTTGATCTTGACCTCCTCTAAAAGACAAAATCTTGAGCATAGGCTTAATTAGGACAGGTAAGGCCACCACAGACAAGCTTACATCCCTACAGTTTGACCCTTTTTTGTTTTTTATTTTTAGTAAAGTGTACTGTATTTTTGGGGGTAGAGGTGGATTATTACATATACCACAAGACAAAGTTGACCCATGACCTCTTCACTAGCTAGGAGGCATTGGTCATTACCAATTGAGCCAACCTACGGTTGAACTTACGCCCTTCTTAATGCCTTTCCAAGATAAACTTTGAGAAGAGTAGGGTTTTCTTTTCAAAAAATGAGAAACAACGGAAGAAAAAAAGAAAAAAATATTGTCCTATCCATACTAGGCATAGCAGAAATGAATAAAAGTGATGTTTCTTCTTACAAAGATGAACAACAAATTGTCTACTTGGAAGGCCGCAACCCTATTATATGCAAAAAGAACTATACTGATGAAAGTTGTATTTCAACCATAATCACTCTACCACATGCAATTCCTCCGATTCCCCAAAATCTTTTGCAAAAAATTGGACTTGTTATGTCAATGGTTTTGGCTTGGAAAACCTACAAAAACCAACCTATTAACTCTCATCTTTTGGGATAAATGCTACAAACCTAAAGAAGAGGGAGGTCTGAACTTCAAAATAATGGATCGAGGATATAAGTTGTGCTCTATTGCTAAAATAATGTTGGAGAATGATCAATAATCTAGAATATGTATAAGTGAAACTCTTAAAAGTTAAATACTTCCCTAACACATCACCATTTGATTTCAAAGTAAAGAAGAAGAGAGGGTCTTGGGCTTGGAATAGTATATGCAATATACTACCTATGCTCTAAACCATGGTCCTAAGGAAAATTGGGAATGGCAAAATCACATATTTTTTATTTGACCCTTGGGTCAAAACAACCCCTGACCACATAGTGAGTCAACCAAATTTTCAAATTGGCTCTACTAAAGCAACAATGGAAGAAGTAATCAACTCTGAAAGGCAACAGAACAAGGAATATCTTCTTAACTCTAACTCTTCTAATCCTACTTCTCGATCTACTTTTTTCAATTCTTTCATAAGCACAATACACTTGACTCAAACCCATGATGAATTAAAGTCTTTAATTTCAACAAATGGCAAATTCACTATCAAAAAGTAGGAAAAGTTTTGGGAAAATTAAAGAACCACAACATGTAGAATGTTTACTTAAGATGGTGGAAATTCTTTTAGAAATTATCACTTCATCCTAAGTTTAAAATATTTTTTGGAATCTTATAAATGCAGGGCTTCCTCTTAAGATAGTCATTTCCAAATAGATGACACTCAACCCAATTACGAATTTTGTGGTGCTTCTAATGAATGAGCTTGACACATCTTCCTTTCTTGTGAATGGACAAAGAGGATTGGGTGGCGGGATCTTTAGGACTTTGGACGGAGTTTATCTCCAATAACTCCTTCCTTCAACTTTGCAACTCTTTCTTTTTAAACTCAAACTTAGATACACAATCCAATAAATGGTTCTTTCTCTGTTTTCATAATAACCTACTACTTTATATGGATTGATAGAAACTCTAAGGTCTGTAACAAATGAATAATATAACCCTACTAGAATCATGCATATCAAGTGGACTGATTTACATCTATATCATGACTCTACTACAAACCCTAATAATAACCACATACATAGCACAAATTCATTTATATGTGACTATGTAAAATCTTTTTGTTCACCCACTTTATTGTGTGCAGGGTTACTATGTAAAATCTATATCATGACTCTACCTTTTTTGAGGCTGAATCAATGCAGGAGGCAATAGCATAAGACATTTTGCAAAGCATGAGCAAAGCGAATGATCTAGGAATACAAATTAGAGAAATTTGGTGTTAGGAAAAAGAAAATCTAACCACGCTCAAAGACAATAACCAAGTCCGCAACATATGGCCCCTAAATTTGATATCCCTTTTTGTAGAATGGTTAAGCATCACTAGAAACCTCAAGATGTGCGAACTTCAATCTCACCTCCTAGAAAAATGGTTATTAGAACTAATCCCATCTACTTCGTTGAGAGCAACTATATAGGATTCACCACTCTTAATTGTAACTCCAAGCCCTAGTTCTTTAATTTGTGATTTTCCACGTGTTACAACAAAATACTATCCAACAAAATCTGTTTCTGTGTCACATATAAAAATCTTCGGCTGTGCGCAACTGTGCATCATCACAAGGCCACATGTGAAAAATACAAATAAAGTGGATCAGAAAAACCCTGTTATAAGTGTAATTGCGTATTTTTTTCTTTGGTAGGAGTAATTGTGTAAGTTGAAATGGATCAAATCCTCTATTTGCTAGAGAACCCGATTTGACTCCGCTCCAGTGCTCCCTCTCTCACCTCTTTTCAGCGTTCACCACCATCCATGGCGCAAGATACCACCCCTCGTCCTCTCAAGATCGTCGCCGGTTCTGATGCCTTTGGCTGCAACCTCAAAGACGCCCTAGTCGCCCACCTCCGTTCACTCAACATCGAAGTTGAAGACATCGGCACCGGCAAGTACTACTCTGTTGGTGAAGAAATTGGCCGTCGCGTCAGCACCGCTGCAAAATCGGACGCCAATCTTACCGTCGAAACCCGTGGCCTCCTCGCTTGTGGTACCGGAGCCGGCGTCTCCATGTTCGCCAACAAATTTCCGGGCGTTTACGCCGCCACATGTTTAACTCCCGGTGATGCTATCAACGCCAGATCCATCAGTAACTGCAATGTTCTTGCTGTCTCAGGTATGAACACCGCTCCTGAGGCTGGCATAGAAATCCTCAACAAATGGCTCGATACTCCATTCAAATCCCCTTGCCCTGCATCGGGTGAAAACCCATGGCCCGAAGAAATACAAACTTTCCTTGATGAATCCACCAACGAGATGTTAAAGATCGGAACTGAGGAACCATTGAAGCAGGATACATGTGCCATTTGTTGTTTGGCTAAGAACAGGGAGTTTAGCCCTGTGGAAATCATGCCCGGTGGGTCGATGAAGATTGTTAGAGAGAGCCCAACATCGGCGATTGTGAGGTTTAAGGCTGGGAGTGTTGAACCGGCGCATCATCATACGTTTGGGCATGATTTGATTGTGATGAAAGGGAGTAAGAAGAGTTTGGAATATTAGCAAAGGGGAGAAATATGATTTGGTGACTGGTGATTTCTTGTTCACCCCTGCAGGGGATGTTCATAGGGTGAAGTACATTGAAGATACAGAATTCTTCATCAAATGGGATGGGCATTGGGATATTTTCTTGGACGAGGATCTTGAAGCAGCTAAAGCATCAATTGAGAAGGACTTAAATGCATTTGTGTAACCACCGTTGTTTTGCTTCACTTCCCACTCCTATCTCCTTTATATATGAATCTGAGTTTGTTGTGATAGATGCGATATGTGTGGGTAATGGTGTTGTCTGTTATAAAGGTTGCTTACTGTTAATTATAGTTTTATGATGAAGTTGCCTTCTGTTTGAGAAATTCCACTTCCTCCATGAATTTAATTATTTGGTCTCTTAGAAGTCAAATTTAAGCTTGTGGTTGAAACTTGAAAGCCCTTAGCCTCACCTCAACATTACCAGCTGGAAGATTTCAACTCTTGTTGCATTGCAATCTCTGCTTCCTCTCTGCAGAGTCTTTCTTTTATGGAAGATGGTTAGAGTCTGGCAGGGAAGCCCAGAATGTGAGTGATTGGCAATGAGGAATCATGCCAAGGTTGCAAGGATTGTAACTTTGAAGAAGAACAATCATTTCTAAGTTTTTTGTTCACAGTTTTACTTTCTGATGGGAAGTTTGGCAAAGAGGGGTTTGGTGAGGTATACATGGTTTGTCATTAACAAAGAAAGAGGGCAACAGACTGGACAAATGGTCCTCCATATGAGTGGCAAGTTTACTTGTCTGTTAATTGACTTGGATTATCTTCATCATTATTTTTGGTGCTAGAGGTTGTGGTATTGTTAAATCTTGAATTAACTTAGAAAATTGATGGATATTTATTGTTAAACAGTAACCTTGATTGCAGTCAATTGAGTACTGGAAAAACTCAAGGAGGAGAGGCAACTGGGTTATTATGTAATGGTATGATTCATATTCTCTCTGGTTAATCTTCTTCTCCACTCTCTTCTGATTTTTGTTGCTGTTATACAATTTTATTATGAGTCGCCATCCCACATGCTTGTGGTGGATTTTTGTTTTCTTTTTGTCTTGAAGAAACAATGAATGGATGGGTGAAAATTATCTCACAAATCTGCTGCATGGACATGTTAGGGCCAAGCTTAAGCGGTTCATGGAATTCCCCAGGGTAGTCATGAGTTCTCCATGTCATACAGTGGGCATCTCCTTCTCCTTCTTGCATTGAATTGGGTTGTCTAGTATTCTTAGGCAAGATCTTCTTCCTTCTCTTTTTTTTTTAAGAGGCAATGGTCTTCTTTGATCATTGATTGAAGGAATTGTTCTACTATATTTGTACTATGAAATCGAGATTGAGGACCTATGATGAAGAAGCAATTCACAACAATTCAATGGCAGAAACCTTTTTCATCTTAGGATGGAAAGCAAATTGCTTCAGTGCTACGCAATTAATACGCAACAGGTGCAGTCAATCTCGACCACAAGTTTCAATCCTCACTGTTGGCTGCACCATAATTGCGGAGCACTGAAGCACGACCCGGATGAAAAACGATAAGAAAAATCAATGAAAGGTGGAAGACGTATAATTTGAAGTTGAGGAAGGGCTTGTAGAAGAGTAATCATTAATCTGTTGTTGGGTGATGAATTAGAAGAGTTGGTTGGAAGATGACATTGTGATTCTAAACTCGGCTTTTTGAAAAGATTTGTCGATCCAGATTTTCTTGTACGTTAAGAATTAGGTTGCGTTTGTTTGTTGGAATAAAAGTGGGGTGAGAAATAATGGGTGGAAAAATACTTGAAAAAAATGTAGATTTCTTACTTTTCCCTTAAATCCAAAAATTGTAGATTGTTTGGTTGGTTGGGTGGGAAAGTGAGAGACAAGCTTTGAATCAAGGAAATTTGTCTGGTGATGTGGTTCTCCAACTTTTCCATCCCAAGCCATTTTAAAACCCATACAAATTTGGTGGGGATTTAGTTGAAAAATTTAGAAAAGTAAAAAGTGGGACCCATCACTATCACTTTTTCATAAAACCCTTTCCTTTCTTTTCTTTCTCCCTCACCACACTATATATGAAACTCACATGTTTTTTTTTCCTTCCCCCACCTTTGCAAACAAACGGAGCTTAGTTTTCTCTTTTAAAGGATTTTGATTGATTCCAAAGGATTCATCCTTGGGGATCTATGCTGGATCTCAATTGTTACGTTTGGTTTCTTTGGTTTCTTTGGTTTCAATGCGTATTATTTCTCAATTGTTACGTTTGGTTTCTTTGGTTTCTTTGGTTTCAATGCGTATTATTTCGGGGAAACTGAAACCAAGCCATCTCATTTGGGACTTCATGGTTTGAACGGGTTTGTAACGGTTTGGGTTCAGTTTGGTATTGGTTTCCTGTTATAATGTTGATTTCGTTTGTCTAGTTTCATTCTTATTATTGCTAATCATCATCAGGAAAATTCTACCTTAAATACAAAGAACAAATTGTGGCTACATGGAAATATATATATATATATATATATATATATATATATATATATATATATATATATATATATATACTAGTAAAAAATTACACGTGCAAATGCACGTGACTATACATGAAAAAAAGACAATAATAAGGAAGAAAAGAAAGAGACTGCTCATGAAATATAAATATGAAAAAGAGGATAAAAGAACAAGGATTTTGATCAATGTTATACAACCTAACTTTAAATGCGTATTTATCTTAAACTTCAAGGTCATTAGTTAATTGATGTCTATAACAATAGACGTTTTATTTGCTTTATCCAAATAAACTTAAAATTGTTGTTTCATTTATATCATCTAATGCTTAAATATTCTTTTGAATTTTTCTTTGTTTTTATATTATTTTCTTTGATGTTCTTTTTTGACAATAGTACTCTTTTTAATGTATGACAATTTCAGCTTTGAAACTATAAAAATCTTTATAAAGAATTTTTTACTTACAAAGCTATATCGAATAACAAATGAGAATTTAGCTATATCAAACTTCTTAAATTGTATGTTGGTTTCTCACTTCTTTGATTGAACTCCACTTCATCATAGAGAATTTAGAGTTCAAACCACCTTTCTATAGAGAATTTGGTTTGGTGTAAAGAAGCTGCTTATTGTTTTAGTTGTTATTGAAACCACCTTTCTATAGAGAATTTGGTTTGGTGTAAAGAAGTTGCTTATTGTTTTAGTTGTTATTGAAACCACCTTTCTATAGAGAATTTGGTTTGGTGTAAAGAAGCTGCTTATTGTTTTAGTTGTTATTGTCGGTAATAAACACCACCTTTTTAAACTTGTCAATCCTTAAGTCACTGGTTTGTCAATGGGTATTGGCTTTCTCATCTTATGCACAATCAAGTAATCATCTTTTGCACTTGATGGAATTTCAACACCATAATTGATGCCCAACTAATTAATTGATGCATTAAAATGAAAGGGCATGTTTAAATCATTAAGCCAACAATAAAAACAATAAAAACTTCATTTGAAACAATTGATGTACATTGCGTATACAGTAATCTTCTTTCTATTTTGGCGACCTATTGTTTCAAATGATCAATTCATAATCCATCAACAAATAGTAGAAAGACAGATCCACATTAAAAAAAAAAATTCAATTGGGTGCTTTGACACTCTAGCAATTAATTTCTCTTGCCATTTAGTCCTTTTATTTTTGTTTTTAGTTAATTCAAACATATATTTGGCATTGATTACATTATGTCTCGTGATTGGATTAGTTACACATTTAACTAAAATGTCGTATTTAATTTGCACTGTAGCTTGAAGGATGCTCAATACTAATTTAGCGCACCTATCAATCACTTTTCGTGAAGAAGCTGTTTTGCAGACCATTTTTTCCTCAGTATTTCTGAACGTGTATATACACAAGTAAGAAGAAGATGAGAAACAGATTAGTAAGAGGGACAAAAATTAACATGGTTTCATAGATGTTACTTTGGTTTCACATTAACTCATTAGGCATTCCCTTACCAAAAAAAAAATCATTAGGCATTCCTTCCTCCAATGTTTGGACCAGTCAAATTGTCGGATCATAGGTCCTAAAAATTCAACTTCAATAGTTGATTAAATTAGAAAAGATCAATACATCGTAAGTAAGAATTCAAATTTTAATCTACTTAAACCCTGCCTTTCTCATGCATTTGCTTCTCATGTTGTGAGGGATTAGCTTCAAAAGGAATTAGGAGTTTTTCATTAGAAATACCAACATTTACTCAATGCTAGTGGTCATCAGAAGATCTAGACTCGGAAACCAACTTAACTACCAACAATGACTTCTTGAATTAAAAGACTGACTGATAACAAAAGACTCCTACCTAACTAAACCACAAATTCTAAAAAAAAAAAAACAAACTCTTAAAAGATAAGAACCCTTCTTGTAAAAGAGTCTTACTTTATCCACAACTTTGACCAAGTCAAACATAACTCAATAAACTAAAATGGACCGTAATTCTCAAAATAATAACCCAAATATAAAAGTAAAAATAAAATTATTTCCATAGCCCTTGGATCGAGGGGGATTCCAGCTAGATCCATATTGACCCCTAAAGGGACAGGGAAAATGGTCTAATAACCCTAGGATGAATTCAATTAGCAAGATTAGGGGGTTCTTGGGGCCCACTTTAGGGCTTGGGTGGGGGGCTCAATCAGTGGTCACATCGCCAAGAAGAAAATCAAGTCTTCTCTATTTAGTTCTTGATCAACACATACCACAAGATCTCTTCTGTCTCCTTCTTTGTGTTATATGTTTCTCTTACCTTCGTTATCCTACCATTACTCCCTCCAAAAACGAAGAGTAGGTTAAATTCATGCACTCTATAATAGACAGGTATCCGCATGTCTCACCTCTCTTCTGCTTCATCTCCTATTCCTTTTGTTCTTCACTCCTATGTTATTGTCTCAACTCCCTGAAAAACAGAAGAGTGTATTGAAAAATCTTGCTTTTTATCCTAGCAAAGAGGACTGATAGAAATCAATAAATGGATCTAAAAAATAAATTGAAATAAAGAAAGTTGGTAAGAATGACATGAATGAATGGATTAAAAAATTTAGCCCCATATACTTAGTGCAAGATTTTCAAGATCGTGCTAACACAAATATTTAGGTGTAAATATAAATAGGAATGCCATATTATTCTCTTCAAATTCAAATATTAGATGATGTTCATACCTTCTGAGAGGAAAAAAGGAATAGTAGAATAGTTCTTCTATTTATGATTTGTGAAGTCGGAATAAGTAGTCCTTCGCCAAAGATTTATGAAGTCAAGAAGAAACTTAAATTCATGATCTGTCACCAAAAATAAAAAAAATAAAAAATTACCACACCAAAAGAACTCTGTATGATATGAGTTAAACACAAGAAAATTAATAAAATCACAATTCAATTAATAAAGTTAATCTCAAATCAATAAAATCACAAAAATGTAGAAATTAAGGATGGGAAAGTTAGGAACATAATAGAACACCATCGAGTGTATGCAACCTACTTTTCCTTCACGTAATGAAATTCAGGAACATTATCATCATACAGCCAAACCAGCTAACTATAGGAATGTTATGCAAAAATAACAATAATATTATCAAAGATTGGGAAAAAAAAATTTCAGTTTCATGCAAACCTTCACAGAGGCCATGCCAAAATAAGAAGGTAGACGGCCTACATATACAATAGCCATATGGAGACTGTTTCCAGAAAAGGAAAAGAGAGAGCCTTAATTGAAGGGATGAAATAAAATTTATCGCAAAATTAATATAATTCCAATGAACCCCTAGAATTCTAACTCGTGGGACGTTGAGAAGTTTTATAAATAAATCAGAAGTAAGAAGACTTACCAGAAACCCATTTCAAAAGGAAGCACTTCCGACTTGTAGACACAACATCTTGAGACACCCTGAACACAAAACAAGGATTTTAGCAAGATTGATCCATTGGAACTTGGATTAATGCATAATAGGAACAATGTAGCGGGGGGGTCAACCTGAGGATAAATTCCCTCAATTTTCAACCTAACGAAATTCAATGACAAAAAACATGAGACAGAAAAAATTTGAAAAGATAAATTCTAGCAAGCTAGCATCTTTACTGTCTTTGAAATCATGCTGTCAAAGTGAGAAGAACTATTGGGAACAACTGGGCGATTGCCCAAAAATCAGGGATTGAGATAAACAAAGAGAGATTCACATGATATGTGCTCCGTCTTCCCTTCATGAGAGGAGGAGATTGAGAGAGATCGAGAGAGAGTGATAGAGATTGATTGAAATACTTTGCTTCGTCTTCCCAATTCGCAAATCGCGAGAGGAGGAGATTGAGAGAGATCGATTGAAATACTTTGCTTCGTCTTCCCAATTCATGAGAGGAGATTGAGAGTACTTCATGGTCCTATGATTGATGAAGTTTTCATAACACCACTGAGGGTCTTCATCTGCAATATTCCATCACACAACAGATTCTTAGTTAGGTTTAAAAAGCAAAAGTCCATTTAGACTTAAATAAGTAATTTAAAAGAGCAGAAAATTTGATACTCACTATTTTGCTTGTAAGCATGATAGACATTTAGAAGTGTGAGGTGGTCTCCATCGATGTGCCCGAACCGAGCTTTCGCTTCATCTGCTTTTTAGCCTCCTTAGGCCGGACAAAGCAATTGGGTACTAAACAAAGAAATTGTTATCATAGAGGAGGCCCACAGTAGGTCAGCAGATGCATAGAGGCCAGACGACACCATTTTCTTCGTGAGAGAATATTGAGAAACTGCAACTATCTGCGTCAACAAATGGGAATTTCTATGGTGCATGCCAACCCAGTGGCATGAAACCTGAACAGGCAGTTGCTAATGACAAACCTAACTGGACAAAGTAAACAACCCTGTTGCATGGTGCAAGAAAACTGCACACTTGCAAGATCCAGGACTATTTTATCTACATTACTCCAGATATACGGCCTAATATTTGATGCAAGAATCACAACTGTTTGCATGCGGCAGAGAACTTGCAGCATAATCAGTACCTCCATCATTGTGATACTACACGTACTAAGCCCCATTGGGTCCACATAACGGAACAATGAGAGGAGGAGATTGGGAGAGATCGAGAGAGATTGGTAGAGATTCATAGAAAGAGATTGAGAGACACAAATCTTGCTTCGTCTTCCCAATTCGTGAGAGGAGATTGAGAGAGATTGAAAGATTCATAAGAAGAGATTGAGAGAGACCGAGAGAGATTAATAGATAAACCCTCGCAATTCGTCGTGAGGGGAGATTGAGAGATCGAGAATATCATTATAAATTAAAATATCATAAATATCCCTACAAAAATAAATAAAGAAAAACAAAACAGTTCAAAATTAAAGGTATTGAAAAAAAAAAATAAGGACATAACAGGACAAAAAAAAGATGAGAGAGATCGAGAGAGATTAAAATTATTTATTATTAAGAATTAAAATGTCATAAATTTCCCTACAAAAATTGGTAAAGAAAAGAAAACCCAGTGCAAAATTGAAGGTATTTAAAAAAAAAAAAAAAGATAAGGACAGAAAATGACAGAAAAAGATTTGCGATGAAAGAGAAGTACATGCTTTTATAATAGTAGTATGATAGTATGATATGATAGTATGAGAGTATGATAATAGTAGTATGATATACATAGATTCAGAGAGATCGAGAGGGATTCAGAGCGAGTTCGAGAGGGAGAGGGATATAGAGAGCGAGAGACTGAGATTGAGAGAGGTCGTGAGAGATAGTGGTGATTTAGAGAGAGATTCAGAGAGAGTTCGAGAGGCAGAGGGATAGAGAGACAGAGTTTGAGAGAGATTGAAAGAGGTCACAAGAGAAATCGGGATTAAAATTAAGAATAAATTCATAATAATTCATGATACAATGTTCAAACTATCCTTGCAAAAATAATTAAAGAAATAACAAATAGTACAACATTATTGGTATTTAGAAAAATTCTAAGGACAACAAAGGACAAAAAAAGATTTGCGAAAAAGGTAGAGTACATGCTTTTATTATAGTAGTATGATATATATATTATTTTTTTTTTTTTTTTTTAATAGAGGGGAAAAAAAAAAAAAGAAAAATTGGGGGTTGGGTTTATTTTTATTTTTTTTTTGGGTGTGGGGGGGGGGGGGGGTGAGGGGGAAATATGTTGGGAGTTTTTAATTCTTTGCTCCTGCATCTCGGAACATGTCTTTGCGATAACCAAGACAAGTGAAGACTCGTCGAATTTCACTTTACACAACCGAAAGAAAAGGTCGATATCGTGTAAAAGGCTTCCGCACAAGCAAAGTAGCAGAGTAAAAGGGGAATGCAAGAAATTTTTGCTAGACTGTTTTGAGCTCGATTTCATGTTCCAATCGTTGTGCATCTTGAATTATTTCATACAATAAATGTCACTCAAAAACAAAACAAAACAAAATATCAGTGCATGAGACCCGTAATCCTAACACTGTGGAAACTCAAATTGCAAGGTTGGAAAGAATAATGGAGGTAAGGTGTTATAACTGAGATTCCTTGTTTCCTTCCCTTTCCCAGCGTAACCTTTTGTCCTTTCATTGTTATACTAATAACACCCAGCAGTTACTTACACTTAGGGGTGTAAACGGATCGGATTCGGATAATATCCTATCGGTTTTCGATCGGATTTGGATGATAATCGGATAGTTATTTTCTGAAGTAAATTCTTCTAAATAGGTATGAATACAGATTAAGTATAAGTTTTCGACTACTTATTTACATCTTTACCATTTGTTTATGAGGACTAGGTTTGAAATTTAAGAATTTAACAATTTGATAGCTATTTTAGTAGAAAATCTAAAAAAATAGTCACATATAACAAGTAAAAAAATTATAAAATTAAGAAAATAATCTAAATAAGTAACTTAATCGGATAATTTTATTGGACAGATAATAATCGGTAAGAAAGGGGTATACCATATCTGTATCTTATTAGCAATCGGACGGATTCGAATACCCCTAAACAGATGCGAATGCGAATTTAGAAGTGGATTTCGGTTATCCATTTACGGATTCACATCCTCTGTAATTCCTTTCCCTATAATTCCCTATAGTTCCCTTATAGGATTGTGCCATGTGGCATTTAAGCAATCCAATGATTATCCAATTTAAACTAAATTTGAATTTTATTTAAACACACTCATAAATTTGAATTTTATTTAAACTTTACTTCGTTGAGTAACCTTTGGATTACTTAAAGGCCACATGGCACAATATAAGGGAATTGCAGGGAATTGTAGGGAAAGGAATTATAGAGGATGTGAATCCTCCATTTACACCCCTACTTACACGGATCCACATCATCTGTAATTCCTTTCCCTACAATTCCATGTAATTCCCTCATAAGATTGTGCCACGTAGCATTTAAGTAATCCAAAGGTTATCTAATTTAAACTAAATTTGAATTTTATTTAAATCCACCCATAATTTTTTTTTTTGGAGAAAGGGAGCTTTGATTAAATAAAGGGGAAAAAAAAAAAGAAAATTACATTCTGAAGAATTTCTTACCATTAGCATCATCCCGAACAAAAGCAAAAAGAGCTAACGAAATAGCATCTGCAGCTAGATGGATTTCTTGGGAGGTATTAAGGAAACCTGCCAGGAAGTCCACACAAACGTTAATCTCCTGAACATGATGAACAAAATTACATATCAAAAAACCACCCCTTAACTCCCTAATCTCCATGATCAAATCAACAACCCTCCAAGATGTAGAAAATGTCCCTGAATAGATTGGATGGCCACCATGGAATCAGATCGAATTTCTATCATCGTCAAACCCATTTCACGAGCAGTCTCCATGCCACGCTTGATCGCATATAATTCCAATCGAGTAATATTTTTCTCATTACTACCACCTGCCAAAGCAAAAATAACCTTACCATGACGATTTCGGGCAATAGCTCCGTACCCACCAATGTCTTCTCGACTAGAACCATCACAATTTATAGCCACCCAATTACCTTCTGGCTTGGGCCATCTATGACAAACTGCCTTTGGAATTGGAAGTTGAAAAGTCACCCCAATGTGCCATCGAACAAAAAAATTCCTATCTTCTTGAGTGTCAGTAAGTTTGAGTGGAGGGTGTGCGAATCGCAAGCAGGTATCCTTCTTAATTTTTCCCAATACCACCTGAGCTTCTGTAGTAGTACCACTGAATATTCGACTGTTCATTTCCTCCCAAATTATATATATAGTTGCTGTCATAGAGAAACAATAGATTGCAGCTCTTGCTGTTGGACCTGCAAAATGTGTGGTGATCCATATGAGTTCATCCTTCCAAGAAGCTAATGGCAACCTGGTATACCCATTTAGCTCTAAGATATGACACCATATTTCACTAGAGTAGGTACAATAGAAGAAGATATGATCTAAGTTCTCTTCACATCTATTACAAAGCACACAAGTTGTCTCTGTCACTACGCCCCAATTACGCAACTGGCTTCTTGTTGAGAGGCGTTCTAGACATGCCAGCCAAGTGATAAATGCAAAACGAGGGTGATTTCTTTTTGCCCAGACCACCGCCGACCAAGCAACTTTATCAGACCTCTTACGCAGGCTATCCCATGCAGTGCAAAGCGAAAAAATACCATTTGTGCTAGGCATCCAAACTACTGAATCACAGGGAAGGCGAGAATAAATGTGGTATCGTTTATTTCATCCCACCGCTCCAAGATATATGGGTCAGACGTTGTTAATTGCCATGAAGCTGAATTTAATAAAAGCTTGTGCACCTTGTCAAATGTATGTCTACCAAGTGCTTGAGCAATCATCATGCCCTCCTTTTGCAAAACCCCTCCTTTTAACCAGGGATCGTCCCATAAGTTTGTGGTCTTCCCATCCTAGATAAGGCATCGAATGAGACTAGCTGCTGATTTCTTGGTGTCTAGAATATGACTGAGAGATAATGAACACCGGTTAGGTATAGGTAGAGATCAAACCGAGTGATTTCCCAACCACCGAATTCGAATAAAATTCGTCCAACATGAAGGTTCCCCGCAGGCAAGCTTCCATAGGTGTCTCATTAGACCAGCAACATTCATTTCCCTCAAACGCCTTATGCCAAGCCCTCCCTCATCATACAGTAAGCAAACATTAGCCCAAGCCACCTTGTATTTATTTGTGTGTGCATTACCATTCCAAAGAAATCTTGCCATTCGCATCTCAATCTTATCCAAGACACTAACAGGTACAACAAGGATATTTATCCAATACGAAATGATGCCCATAAGAACAGATTTTATCAATGTCAATCGTCCAGCATAAGAGAGAGCTCTTGAGCTCCAAGAATGTATTCTGGTTTCAATCTTGTCGAGTAGAACATCATAATCAGTAGCTCGCAGAGATTTGGAGCCTAGAGGGATGCCCAAGTATTTGATTGGAAGGTTTGCTTCTAGTATGCCCAAGGTATTGGTGAAAGTTGTCCTGATATCAATGGGGCAATTCCCAAAGAACAAGGCAGATTTACCACAGTTTATTGAGAGGCCCGACAGCGCCCTGAATTGTTTAAGAGACGCATGCAAAGCAATGGCATTTGCTTGGGTACCCTTTCCAAATACAATCAAATCATCAGCTAAACAAATTGTTGTGATCCCAGGCCCTTTGTAGTAAGGATGATGTTCAAAAACACCTGATACAACGGCGCTAGATAGGGAATCAGAGAAGAATTGTAGAACAATATTAAAGAGGGAAGGGGACAGTGGGCAGCCCTGCCGAAGGCCCCTATTGGCAGTGAACATTGGAGATTGAGCTCCATTCACAAATACAACATAGCTGGGTTCATAGGTGCAATGCTTAATCCAATCAATAAATTTATGAGGGAAATTTAGTTTAGAAAGCACCTTAAAAAGGAAGTCCCATTGTACTGAGTCATAAGCTTTCCTGAGGTCCAGTTTAGCTGCAAATTTCGACTGACCAATGTTGGTGTGGTAGCCATAAAGAAGCTCTTGGCAAAGGAGAACATTGTCACTAATTTGTCTTCCTTGGATAAAAGCAGTCTGAGTAAGGTCTACCAGTTTATGGATGATACCCCTCATCCTGTTTGCAAAAATTTTTGCCATAAACCTGTATAACAACGAACTCACCGCAATAGGTCTATAATCATTAAATGAATTCTGAGACTCCCCTTTTGGAACTAGGGTAAGTTTGGAAAGTTTGACCTGCCGTGGCATGCGAAGGTTGTCAAAGAAATCATGTATGGATTTGCAGACATCCTCACCAATGATATCCCAACAATGTTTGAAGAACAGTGCCCCAAATCCGTCAGTTCCAGATGAGCTATCATCATCCGCTTCAAAAACAACCCCTTTAATTTCATCATTAGTAACGGGTCTGATCATCCATTCTCCATCTGCAAAGTCGAGATGCCTGTTTAGAGGTAACTCAAAGTCTGGACAAACGAAGGGTTGAGAGCCTGCATACGCTTCTTCAAAGTGTCTACCCGCCTCAATTCTAATCTGATCAGGATCAGTTAGAATGGAGAGATCATTTTTGGTGATTGCTGTAATGGTATTTCTACTTCGTCTAGATTTTAAGGAGCGATGAAAAAATTCAGAATTCCCATCTCCAAGTTGCAACCACCTCACCCTCGATCGTTGACGTAGTTCTGCCTCCTTAGCTACCAGGAAAAATTTAAGGTCTGCTACTACCTGTTTCTCTTGAAGTATGACTTGATCATCAAAATTATTGGTCATCAAAGTAGATTAGAGAGTATCAACTAACTTTTGAGCTTCATTTATTTTTCCATCCAAGTTAGAATAGGTACTACGACTCCAATTCTTAAGTACATCCTTCAATTCCTTCAAACGATGCATGAGGGCAAACATGGGTCTACCAGGGGCTGGGCGAGCCCACACTTCTTTGACTAAAGGAATGAAATTTGGATGCTCCACCCAATGATTGGCAAAGTAAAATTGTTTACCACGTATACAAGGGCGGTCACCAGTGCACACAACCATAGGACTGTGATCTGAAATACCGGGATTTTGAAATTGAGCTGAAGAAAGTGGGTAACAATCATTCCACATGGGATTTACGACAACACGATCAAGCTTACCATCAATTCTGCCGGCCCCTGTACCTTTATTACTCCATGTGTATTTACACCCAGACCATGAGAGGTCCTGTAAGTCAATGGAGTGAAAGCATTCAGACATAGGAGAGGTTTGACTGGGACGAAGCGGGAGCCCACCTCGTTTTTCTGATGAAGATTTGTATGCGTTGAAGTCGCCTAGAATAGCCCAAGGCAGTGTCATATTATCGCCTAATATTGTTAAGTCTTCCCATAGGTGGTTTCTATCGTTAACAGAGTTGGAACCATATACAAAGGTTAAAGCAAGCTCTTGAGAAGTAGTATGACACTTTACCTTGATATGGATCATCTGATTGGAAACCTTTAAAGCCTGGACTTGTACTTTCCCTTCATCCCAAAATAACCATAACCGGCCACCAGGAGCATCATAATAATTTGTAAGATGTTGGTAATGACTAATGAAAGGGCGGGACACCCTATCAAATTGATGAATCTTTACACGAGTCTCTATCAAAGCAAAAACATCAAGCATGTTACATTTCACCCAATCAAGAACAACACTAGCCTTATTCTCATCACATAGTCCTTTGACGTTCCAAGCTCCAAAAATCATAAATTAAATAGAAGAAAGATTTGGGTGAGTTTCAAGGCCACCCCCACCTTGCACCACATTAATACCAATCTCCATATTATCCATTTGGTTTGTATGTTCAACAAGGTTTGGCAGAGACTCTTTATCTTGAAGAGGAGCAAACCTATTCTTGTTAAAATGATTCACATTATCTGAAGTATCAGTTTTGTTAGAGAATAGCCGTGCACAAGATTTCACCGATCCAGAATTTCTAGGATGCAGAGTTTGCGGTGTCGAGGAGACACCCATAAATTTGAATTTTATTTAAATTCTAGTTTGTTGGGTAACCTTTGGATTACTTAAATGCCACATGGCACAATCCTATGAGGGAATTACAGGGGAATTGTAGGGAAAGGAATTACAGAGGATGTGGATCCCTACTTACACTGCTATCACCCTTCCACTTAGACTAGCTTAAAAGTTTACAACGTCAATATAAATCTATAAATTGCTTACAAATTGTTTAATAGAAAACCCATTGTTTAATTATCTGCTACTCAAAAAGTAGTATATTTTTGTACTTTTACATGTATCTATACCTAATCAACAAGGAGTCAATATTGGTTTCCATCGATATGATACAAATTTGCCAATTCAAATATTCAATACAGATTCCTCAAACCATGCATGACCTTGGTTGATTCAACAAAAATCCCTCAAAACATGATCTCGTTATTGTCCTGTTAAAATATTGGTAAAACAACATAAAAATAAAATAAAAAATGGATAAATAAGAAAAGGTTATTTTAAGGTACAAATATAAATAATACTAATATTAAAATCAAGTAATATTATGATAACGATTCTTTCATCAATCTTTCGCTAAATTAATTTCATGTTCGAACTTCACCTATTGGAGGAATATCTTTTGTCTTGAGAAAATCCTACTATTGCTATCAACGCAAGGTTGGTAGAATGATTATATCCATACTTTTTAATAGAGAGGTCATGGGTAATGGATGAACATGCAAGCTGAACCAGATGAACCTAAGATATCAAAAAAAAAAAAAAAAAAACCACTACCATTGTTAAGGGTCGAATTGATATTTTGATTTATTTTAAATATATAGTGCTAATATCTTGGGATAACACCATTCCAAGACATCACCTTCAACTGAACTGATTCCAACCTGAAAATCAACAGACGATCATCAGCCTTGCTTTCTTGCTCCAAACCTGGTCTGGCCACCTTCATGCTCATCTTCACCATCACGCCCACCTTCATGCTGCCTTGTTGCATTAAAATGGCAATATCAACCAACGCTTTCTCCTCGCCTATTTCAGTGTCATTTCATCTCCATTCTCCCACAACCCATTGCCTCTCTACTTTCTCCTGCGACCTTCTCTGCAGTATCCACACCCACAACCATCCATGGCACAAGCTAGCACCCGCCGCCCTCTCAAGATCATTGCCGGTGCTGCTGGTGACACAGCTTGCAACCTCAAAGACGCCCTCGTTGCCCACCTCCGTTCACTCAACATTGAAGTTGAAGACATCAGCACTGGCTCCAACAAATACTACTCAATTGGTGAAGAAGTTGGCCGTCGTGTCAGCAAAGCTGCAACCTCTGATGGCACTGCTACCTTCGAAACCCGTGGCCTCGTCGCTTGTGGCACCGGTGTTGGCGTAGCCATCTTTGCCAACAAATTTCCCGGCGTTTATGCTGCCACATGTTTAACACCCGACGAAGCTAGCAACGTTCGATCCATCAGCAACTGCAACGTTCTTGCTGTCTCTGGCTCGTACACCTCCCCTGAGACTGGCATAGAAATCCTCAACGCTTGGGTTGATACTCCCTTCAAAGGTCCTTGCCCTGCTTCCGGCAACAAACCATGGCCCAAAGAAATGGAAATCTTCTTCGACCAATCCATTCCAGAGATGTCAAAGATCGGAACTTCATTGTGATTTGTTTCTTAGCCCTTCTATATATGAATCTGGGCATTTGTGATGGTGCTTTTCGTTGCCTACTTCCCTTCCTGTTAATAATAATTTCATATTGAAATTGGCTTGTGTTTGAGAAAATCATCCCCAACCATATGCAAGCACTTTTATCTTATATTTAAAATGTTAGTGGATTTCAAAATTGGTTAGAACTTAACGGGATCCAGAAATATGAGGAATCAAAACAAAAAGAGACTCCATCTTATTATCTTATTCAACAAAGTTACAAGGGTTCTAAAATGCAATTGCAGAGGGAACCATTAGAGTTGTGGACATGCTTCTAGTTTGAGGCATCTTCTAATTGGGAGATGATGTTCACAAACACATCAAAGCCTTGGCACATATCAGACAGGAGACAGTACTCGTTCTTTGCATGGTATGTAGCCATCAAGCCTGATACACAAAACAGGTAGAAAACATAACTAAGCATATACTTGGATGACTGACTTTAAAGCCTGTTTTCTTTGTTAAGAACATCTACGTTTCCTTGGTCAGCATGAATAGTTATATTCCTCCGATGATTCAAGATCAAATTGGTACCTTCGAAACCATACAACTTGTTATCCCACCTTATGGTGGGAAAGGAGCATCGATAAAGATGAATTACAGAGTATAGGATGTCATACACCAATTGTATCAGGTAATGACACAAATTTAGCTTGTTGCCCTTGATTGATTAGTGGTGAGTTTGGAAAACTTAAAGAACTAAAAAAAGGAAAGGAAAAAAAAATCAATATGCAAGTATCAGAAAGACAAAAGCCAAATCAGCACACTAAAGTTTGGAACTCAGCAGACAATAACATATTAATTTTTTTTCAGTTTTGGAACAATTCACGTTCCAATAAATTAGTCCCTTGATGCAGCAGACGGTTTATAATTCAAACATCAGAGATCCAAAATTAAGTGGACTTTTTATATAGGGACTTCTTCCCCATACAGCTCATTTGAAGAGACTTTTCTATGAGGCATATCTGGTGCACAGGGCTCCCACAATTAGCAGTGTCTAGGCAGGGTCAACTATGTGCAGCCTTATCTATCTCTAGGAAAACTGTTCGGAGGACTTGAACCCATGACCAAATGTCAACCAGCAAGTGAACACTTGACAAATGCACAAAGAGACTTTCCTATATGGCCCTAGGTCAGCAACATGGCTAGTCATATGGAAATCAAAAGTGAGTCCGGATCCTCTAACCGTTGGGGTGGCATTAATATTAGGGGTAACTCAGAGAGTGGGACTGAAAATTTCCTTAAAATTATCCCTAAAGAAAAATAAGTGAAGGAAAATATTTACTAAACAATCTAACCAACCACAGCCATGATATCAATTTGGAACTCGATGGAATGGGAAAGGTTTAGATTTGAACAATGAGGTTTTTAATCTCATATAGACAATATCCTAGTCTGTCTTTTTTGTCTTGAGGGTCCTGCTGATGGCTATGCCAAAAGTGTATCCTTAATTAGGGGTGTTAATAAAATCCTGTTGACCTGGCCCAGCCCAAATCCACCCTAAGCCTGGCGTGATCCCAGCCCGATTTTTTCAACCCCAAGGGCGGGCTTGGTTACAAAATAATGAGTCCTTATTGGGTTCAGGTTTAGTTTAATATAATTTAATTAAAGTTGTGTTTAAAACTTAAATTTAATCCCAGAATATTATACTAGAGCAAGGTTGCTCAATTGGTAAGGCCAACAACTTGTTTGGTTCCCTCTACTGATGGCAATGCCAAAGGTGGGGGTAAAACCAAATTTGTAGGCTTTTCCCTGCCTGGATATTAATCTTGTACATGCCTTAAATTATTATAATATATATCCTTGCTAAACTCTAGCAGCAAACAGAATGAACCTTAACCAAAAAAACAAAAATCCAATACCGTAAAAAACCATATCCTCTCCAACAATGTAACTCCTAAGATTCTTCCAATATTGATACTTATTCTAAGTTCCATTTGGAAATATATCTAAATCAGCCTAGCAGAGTAGTGTTTTAGCATCTGAATTTCACTTTTTCCACATTTATTTGGTAATTTAGCACAGAAAAATTCTGATTCCATTTCTCAGAATAAAACAGTAAGAATAACGTACCGTATCCTGAAGTTTGAACATCAAAACCTTCATCCTGGATTTCCAGAAAACAAAGGGTTAGTCACTTTAATTGACAAGTTGCCCAGAAGGCATCTAACATATTAAAGATCAAGACAAACCTGCAATTCTCGAATCAAAGGCAAACTCCCAGTGATCGAGTAAGGTTTTACATGGCCAACCACTTCTTCAGTTGCTTTACACAACACATGGAAACCACGAGAATCAAGATCGCAAGCAACTCCAGACATCATATCTTCACCAAAACTGATTGCAACCCTGCAGAGAGACCGAAACATTCATACAATATTATAATTAAAAATGGGGGAAATGGGTAGGGCCAGATTAACAATAATATGCTCCACCAGTCATTCCCAGATGCATTTTGGAAAGAAAACAATATATACTGCTGAATTCCATGATTAGATAAGCAGGTTAAGTTAATGCAAAGGATGTAGGTACACAAACCTTCCCTTAAGATTTTCTTCTGAGATAACATATTTTGAAACTGGACCTCGTGTGTCTAGCTTCTCTATGTTAGCATTGATATCATCTACATATTCCAGTAACTTCTTCTTTACATCTGTCGCACTGTAAAGGAATAAACAGGCAATGAATAAAATCAGACCCGTCTCTCTCCCCTTGGTTCTCACAAAAGAGGGACAGGAGCCAGAAGAATATGTAATGCACTTACCTGTAGAAAGGAGTCAACCTGCAATACCAAAGGCATGAAGTCAGTTCTGAGAATTACTTTGGTGCAATAAAAAAATATTCATAGATACAGGAAGAAGATAAACCTGACATCTCCTGAGATAGTACATTCATAGGGGATCTGATTGATTCCACCTCCTGGATCTGGGATACATCAAACTAAAATGAATGACTGCAGTATAAAATGGCTTATAATATTTCTGTTCTCTTCCTTCCAGCAATACTATTTTAGGTTGTTATTTATCAATAATGGCTACATGATGCTAGCATACACAAGATTGAGTAATTAGCAGATAACTTACAACTCCATTGGGATGGTTTCATAGTTGATGGGGTTGCAAACTTGTAGACCTGTTCCTTAGGATGGGGAGGGAAATCTCTGTAGAATCGCTGTTGAATCTCTTTAAGTGCTTCCATGGATAATTCCATGGGGTTAATAGCCTATGTAACATGGAAAACATTTTAGTAACTAACAAAGAAATATTAGATGCAACATATTTTGTTTTAATTTCCATGTTAGCTGTCTAAGAAATTAAATATTTTCCTCACAGGTATTACCTCATTCCACTTTAACTGCTGAAGTACTACCTGACTCCATTCCTCCAAACGGCAACACATTGGAAGGTCATCTTATTACAAAAAGAAGGCCACAACCCTTGGACTTAATTTTTTCATAGATGGTGGAAACCCAACAAAATCACCCTCCCCCCCCCCCCCCCCAAAGGGAAGAGAGAGTGCTCCCTACTTTCCCACAGTACCGAGAATTCTGTGTGTAAGAATATATCTAAAAATATGGGAAAGGTCTGTTTCATGGCCCAGTTCAGATATGCTAATCTGAAGAGTGCATTTCTTACCAAAAAAGGGAAAAAAAGAACAATGCATCACTTCGAGCCATGTGAACAGCTGGCTACACCTGCACACCTTACTGATTAGCCATATGTCAAATGAAGGACTCAATTTAATCAAATACACTTGCATCTATGCCCATGTATCCTCGTATTTTTCAGAGGTTCATCTATACCCACCACCCCTTCTTTTATCTGTATATGTTCATTAATTTGCCACATAATGCATTCCTTATGAGCTGAGACTTTTCATGTAGGCAAGGGAGCCTGGTACCACCTGTTCACAAAATTTGGGTCCCATTTGTCTGCCAAATGGTGTCTTTGGGACATTTAGATAATCTTGAGTGGACCACTGAGGAAACCTTGGTCCTTAAAAGATAATTCTTAATTTCTTATATGGAGATGGAGTCAACTGCTATCTACTGAGCCTGAACCACTGAAATCTACGTACAAGTAGCTTTAATATATAATGGAAACTCCAGAAACAGATTCAAACAAAAAGGCCTTATTGAGTGCACACAGCTCTGGAACTGGGAGCTCTATAAAGGGTCATTATGTGTAAGGCCTCACCCTTTTTTGTTAAGAGGTTGTATCCAGACTCAGAGCCGTGACCACTTCATCCCAATAAAGCAGCCATTACTGTTGCACCAATTAATGTCTACCTTCAACTTCAAACCAATAAAAGGTATGCTGAATTCCATAAGAAGAAAAAGAAATCTGTCTTATCCTTCTTTGATACTAGAGGATCGTTTCTATATTTGAAAGAAACTGGCTAACTTCTCCATCATCTTTTTGGAACTAAAATTCAAAACAAGCAGGTTTCTTTTTCCTTTTTCTTTTATGGTACAAATATTCCAAGTAATGGCTTTCAATCTTCACACTAACCCAAACAATTTCCCCTCCTAGTTCTGTTGGGATACTGATAGCCATACTTACTGTGAAGGAAATCAACTCCAACAATAGAACATGATTACAAGTTCGGACTGCATAACAGTAGCAGTAAATTAGATGCATCTAGGCTCTGGATCTCTCAAGCACATGTTATGTGATAACATTATAGGACATAAGAACTCCATCCTGGTTCTTTTGTGTAAATAAGTTTTACTTACCCAATAAAAAAAGGGAGAAAAGTGCCCCCTCAAACAACCTCCCCCCCCCCCCCCAACACACACACACACAAAAACAAAAACAAAAATGCAGGCCAAGCAGGTTGGTCAGGCCCTTTTGTTCTTTGGAAAAGCATTCAATGTAGATTCTTTCAGTTGTCTGTTACTTCTTGTCAAGACCCACCCAGAAAAAAAGAGAGTTGGTAAATGCTTTGAAAGAAGTAGAGTGAGCATACCTTGTGAGCTAGGCCACTATGGAAAAGCTTTCCAGTTGTTTTAAGTGTCCAAGCTATCATACCTCCAGTGCCAATACAAGGTTGTTTGTCAGCAGTGTCAATCCAATACCTATGTACACCATAAACAGCCACAAATGGAAATCAATTCAGAAAAAATATTAACATTGAAATTGATGAAATTAGAGTTCCATGAGAAATTTTTTGTTACTCACAGAGGCCCTTGTTTGAGCTTATTAAGTAACCCGTGTTTCACAAGCTCATCCACGCCAACCCCCAAAATTGACGAATTCTCTTCATTAGCTATAAAGACTGCAACCACTGTGGACTTCAACTTTGGTTTTGTCTTCCCCAACATCCGCATTAGTTCAGTCACCAAAGCGACATGACCCAAACAATCAGTTGTTCCACGGCCACGAAGCTTGTCTCCATCAATACTCAAAGAGAAAGGATCAAAATCCTGAAACATAATCACATTTTGACACGAGGTATTTCAATCTGCCCTCTCGAATTAATTGAACTCCCTTATTTAATTCTAGAGCACTTCATTTCCCCCAAACCCCAATAAGAAGAAAATAGAGACATCTCGATCTCCTTTTGAACCAACATATGAAATCTTAAATATCATAAGATAGAGCTGCGTAGGCAAACTAAGCACGAAACTGATTAGAAAGTGAAATCCGAACTCTCAATAAGGGATTAAACAAAAATCCAGAAGAAATCATTACCCATTCATCAGGATTAGCAGTGACGACGTCCATATGACAGCCGACGAAGGACAAGATATTGCCTGGAACCGTTCCAGGGTACTCGATAATAAGGTTTCCTCTACCCTGAACATAAGTGACATGATTCACAATCAAGGGTCCATTACCGGTGGTGGTGCTGTAAGGGAGAAGATCGTTCAAGACATGCCTAGCTACTCTGTCTTCTTCAGGAATCAGCTCCGGTGGATTGTTCTGAACATATTTTGATTCTCCTATAAGCTTAGAGAGGAGAGAGACGAAGGAATCTCTGTCGAGGTGACCCAGCTGTTCTTTCACAGCACCCATTATCGAAGATTTCTTAATCTCAAGTTTGGATGAGCTTCGTTTAGAAATTCAGATCGAAATGATCGAAAAGCCTGAAATGGTCACGTGATAAGGAAGATAGCAACACAGTTCCCGAAGCGTCTGCTATGGTTGGCAATTTTGAACCAGGATCACCTGCATGTCTGCGTAATCAAATAATATTATTCCCCGCTTAAGTCGGTGCAATTTTTTTTTTTTTTTTTTTTTTCCTCCAAAAGCTAACCACCTTATATTAGCATAGCACACATCACAAAGTTGGAGTTATAGTCATTATTTACAAAAAGAAACCAGAGTGGCACAAACCACCAAAATCTAAAGAGAGCAAAGAGCTTTGCTCCATGATCAATAGTGTCTACAGCAGTATTAGATAACTGTTAATAAACCTAAATTTAGTATAGAAGAATTAGCACATAGTTGCATCCGTCAAATATAAATTTGTTCATTGTGTTCCAAATACATCAAGTTAAAGTGGTCTATAGAATATCTATGGTTTACCAAAAAAAAAAAAGAATATCTATAATATACATTTTCTTGTAATTATGAAACTTAGTATGAATAAAACTGAGTCATTCCATCATATAATTACCATTGAATTCAACAGTATGAATTCTAAGGGGGGGGATAAACGTTAGCATTCTTTTGCATAAGGACATAAGAATAATGCATGACATATAATTTCATTAGAAAATGCACATACAAGATAGTGGGGAGAGAAGCATCTTCTATGAAATAAATTATCACACATAGATATAGCTTCATGAGATACTTTTCAGATGAAATGTTTTATTTTTTGAATAGTGGGAATGTTCCATATGTATTTTCAATGAAATGTTATTGAGAATGATGATGCAATGTTGTCATGATAATCAGCAAATGAAAGACATAAAAGTAAGTTAATTTAATACTAAATGTCTCATTTACAGATTTATTGCATATCCACTTGTCAGATGTGTTCGGGGAAAAGATAGGTAATGTTTTTATTTATTCCACTTCATTGTTGGAGAATAAGGAAAGAAGAAGAGGAAGGTTCCATCGCAAGGACTACTAGTCAATCAACTCATTGACTTTTGTTGGGCCATTTGCATATGGGATGGAAGAAATTGTGTGAAATGGGGAGGTGGGTAGCTATGGATTTTTATAAATGAGTGTGTCGGAGCCATTGCCCACTTGCTTAAGGATGCCATGGATTAAAAGCTCCCTATATACTAGGATGCTTTGCCAACCCCATGAGCAGTTTTTAGGGGTATCAACTTCAAGAATGGATTTATGACAAAGGTCTTGGGCCCACAGACACTAAGGATTAATGAGTAATCTCTAGCATTATTTTGTTAGTAATGCTTTATTGAAACATTAAATATCATGAAAGCCCAAACTTCCTTCATATTTCTTTCTGCATAGGGTTTTCCACATAATCCAATAGATACCTTGACCTTTATTATTTTTCCACCAAAATTTGTGAATCATTTGTTCACTTTTTTGGCATATCTCATTGGGAAGTTGAAAACAAGACATAACATAAATTGCAAAAGCATATGCCACTGCTTTGATGAGAACTTCTTTTCCAGCGGAAGATAGGAGTTTTGCATGTCATCCTGAGAGCTTTCTTTTTAACATATCAATGATGAAGGCAAAAGTTTGTGTCTTTGATCTTCCAATTGAAGAAGGTAGCTAGGCCAAGATAGATGCCATGAGATGGAGTTTCACAGATATCCAGAGTGGAAATGATATCAGTATGAAGATCCTGGGGAGTTTTGTGACTGAAAACTACAGCTAATTTTGAAGAATTAACGTGTAATCCGAAAACTAATTCATAATCCTGAAGAAGCACATTGATTAAGGAAGCATTTTCAATTGAAGCCTGGGGAGAAGCGCATATTGTTGTCAGCAAAGAAAGGAGCCTGGGTAGCCAACTTAATACCTGGAAGATGTGGAATTCCATGATTGGGGATTAGCCTTTGAGTAAAGGTTTCTTGACATAGAATAAATATATATGGGCTAAGAGGGCATCCCTGACGAATTCGCCGTTGGGGGGGGGAGTGTGTGATGTTTTGAGTCAATTCTTCATTTACTTTGATTTGATATTCTACTATGGTTATGCATTGCATCACCCATTGAATCCATTGGTCGGCAAATCCAAATCTTTTTAAAGTATGCCCAGTGAATGACCATTTGACTTTATCATAGGCCTTACATAAATCCAATTTGATAACCATATACTCAAATCTTGATTGAGATTTTTTAATAAAATGAAGGTATTCATGAGCCAGGCATACGTTATAAGAAATTGCAACCCAGTACAAAGGCGCTTTGGGTCTGACTAATGATGGACCCTAGAATGGGTTTGAGATGATTAGTCAAGCACTTTGCAATGATCTTATATGGTATGTGCATAAACTGATAGGATGGAGATGAGAGACCTCTTGTAGATTTGCTTTTTTGGGAATCAAAGTAAGGATTTTTTTTAAGCTTCGAAGCATCTATCCTCTAGAGAAGAAATGTTGGATGCCTCTGATTAGATCTTGGCTCATTGTGTCCCCATTTTTTTGATAAAAATCTGGTAAGTAATCCATCAATCCCAGGTGCCATATCACCCTTCATTTGGAATAAAGCATTTTTAATAAGTAAATGGGTGACATAAGGTGGTATTGGTGGTAGCATTGATGGTAACAGGCCAGAGTACTGTCTAGGAATTCCTATGAAGAGGTGGGAGTAGAAGATGAGAAGAGTGAAGTGAAGTGAGACTAGATTTCATTTCTAATATGTTCATTTTCATGTAGCCAGATTCCTCTACTAGATTTTAATTTTTGGATGGAGTTTTTCTACCTCCTATGAGCAGTTGAAGCATGGAAAAAATACTGTTCATATCCCCTTCTTTGATCCATTGGATTTGGGATCCTTAGAACCAATGTTTTTCCTCCATTATGAGTTCTCTAAATGTTTTCGGATATTTGTCTCTTCTTGAGCAGTTTCAATGGTGGGAAGTTTCAACTGACATTGTTCAAGGAGGTAGGTCAACCTATCGATTTCTTTGGATGCATCTTGAAAGTTAATTTACTTCAATGTTCAAGAGATTTGGTATAGTTTTGGATTTTTTTTGTTGGAGTTGATATGTGGGTGATCCAAATCTAGATGTATTCTAACCTAAATGAATTCTCCCTTGAAGATCAAGATGGTTTTCCCATTTGATTTCATAGAGAAATCGGATAGGTCTTTTTTTAGGGGGTTCAAGGGTTACCTCGATGGGTGTATTATCCGATCCAACCATGGCATGTCGATGCCCATGAATATTGCCAAAAAGTTGGAAGAACTCCATGTTGATGAAGATTTGGTTAAGGCATTCCTTTATTAGATCAGCTCCTTGCCTTTTGTTTGACCAGGAAAATTTATTTCCTATGCATTTAACCTCATGCAAATGGCAGTTGTTCAGGGCTTCTCTAAATCTATCCATTTGGGCTTGGAGTTTGGGTCTACTACCTAATTTTTCATTATTGCTGAGAATTTCATTAAATTCTCCTAAGACAATCTATGGTGTATTGTTATTGGAGTCTAATTGAGAAAATTCATTCCAAACCAAAAGCCTACATTCAGCTTGGGGATGGCCATAAAACAAAGTCACTCTAAAATCAATCACATAAGTATTTACATATCAATAAAATGAGGAGATGCAAAAGGAAAAGAGATTGTAATATTATCATCATTCCAAAAGATTGTTGTACATCCAGATCTGCCAACAACATCAAGACAAAAGTAATCCAGAAAACCTAAATATCTTGCAAGAGAACTTACTTCAGTTTCCACTTGTTTAGTTTCCAATAAGAGTACCATAGTTGACCTTGTTTTTTTACATAATTTTTGCAAAAATATTTTGTCAAGGTTTAGCCACACCCTTGGCAATTCCAACATAAGATGTTCATGGCTCCCATGAGGGTTGAATCAAGGTAGTCTGCCTCATCCTTTCATTTGAAGATAAAACCATACCTCTAGGCATACCTCTAGCTCTCATGACTAATTTGAACCTTTTGTGTGAGAATGCACCAATTTTCCTGGCAAGAGCATTAATGCCCTTTCCCATAATTCGGCTATAAGCAGATGGTTGGTCATTATCTGAATTTTCATCATCCACATTCATTTTTTTTTAGTTTCATCGTTATTTGATAAGGAGATGAAGGTTTCCTCTTGTGAGCTGATATAGTATGTGAGAGGGGGGGGGGGTCTCCATAGCAGGTATTTCCTCAATGATCACTGAAGAGACATTAGGAGAGGTGATAGAGGGATCCACTGTAGTAATGGTAATGGGAGCTGATCAGGATAGTGCTTGTGATCTGAGAACAAGAATGAAATTTTCATCAATTGGAATTTCTTGGGTAGAAGAACTCGTGTGTGATGTGGCAGCATGCAACTACACTGAGGTCTGAAATAGATGTGGTGGAGATATAGAAAAAGACTCCTTATGTCTCAAACAAATTATCATGAGCCCCACTGTGTGAGTTAGAGAGATTGGTGTGATTAACACCATAATCCAAAGTCAATTGAAGCCCATATAAATTCAAGTTTACATGATCTAGAATATTTGATGTTGGGTCCTCAATCTGAGGTGGGTTTATGGATGAGCCAAAGAAGATGTTATGTGATTTGCTTGAGAGCAGAAAAGTGGGTTGGGCTCCTCCCTAGGCCCATCACGTGGTGTGTGTCATGGGAAGAGGGGGTAATTGACATACCTGATGTACCCATGGATGATCCATGTCTAGCTAGAGATAAATTCATACATGATGCTAGGAGATGTGACATGACATGTGTATAGCTTGCCATGTTAGAATTAGGGCTGCTTTCCAATGTTAGGTTGCGTGCAGCTGTCGCGGCTTTGCTGATCGGAGGAGAAGTGACCAGCAATATCGGATCTTTCAACAAAACAAGTTCCTAATAATGGTGAATAGAGTCGGAGGTAGGACCTTGGGAGCTGTTGTTGGCGCCAAAGGAAGCAGTGAATTATTCTCAATGAGCATGCATTTTGCTAGCAAAATTTGTGGAATTGAGAGTGGGCATTGGTATCCTGTTCTTGTGCGAAGTGAATCCCCAAAACTTGCACACAAATAGCATCAACTACATTGTGTCTAACATCTCTGTATCTAGGTAGGCCATTGCGATCCATAAGACCCCTGATGTACTTTTGGTGTCATACCCAAGTATTCCATAGAAAAAGCATATTACTGGCAATTTGATATATGATAGATCAATCCAAAGTGTTCATGTACTAGGATGATGTAAGCGTAGACCAGGCCTAAAAGGAGTGAACAAATTTTTTGAAATTTTAATTGCTAGTGGTTTGCCCAAATCTTGGAGTTGCATTGGCACTTTGGCTTACCTGAAGTTACCCAGTTTGTTGCCTATAAGAGTAGCCATTTCCAGAGTCAGTAGGGAGGTTGGTATACCCGTTGGTTGTACCCAGATATCAAGATCCTTGAATTCAACTTGATCCACAGGCACATCCGAGTCCCAAACCCTCAGAGCCATCAAATGATTTTTGATAAGCCATGCTCCAAATTTTAGAGCAGTAACAATTTCATCGAGAGACAACATCTAAATCAGAAATAATCAGTTCCCAATTTGATATACCTCAAGTTCTCTATGAAGGTTCCATGCTAAGGCGAGTGTATGTGCTACCATTGCAGATGTTATGGGTATTTTATAATAAACCTATCTAGGTCGACCAAAGAAGAGCTGGACCGATCAAACCTTGGTCAGACCACTAATAAGATGAAGGCACTAAGCAAGGTGTACAACTTGAATTATATCCAACCTCTTTAAAGATAGGGATAAGGATTCTGATTAAGTCGGGTATTTTGAATTACTCTTAGAGTCCAGGTTGGACTCCACAACTACAATCCAAGTAATACTCTCTTGGCAAATAGTATTCCTCTCTCCAGGAAGTTAGCAACAATTATAGAGTTCCAATCGAACTCCATTACTGCACAGTTAAGGTAACCTCTCCTACGATCTATAAATACTCACACCTTCATCATTATCAAGTACGCACTCTTGGGTTACTCTCTCTAGCATTTCTCTACAAGCTATTTCTTCTCCTAAAGCTATGGCTTTTACTAACTCGATCATTTGAGACGTTCCTTGACCAACCCGGTCGAGCACATTTTTTGTAGGTTATTCAGTTGTGCTGCGGGACGGATTTTTGCAGCAACAGGAGCAGTGAATTTCTTTGTCATGAAAATCTTCCCCATTAGCATCAGGGACCAAACAATCTCTCTTGGTAGATGTTTAAGCTTAAATGTAGGTGCAATTGCAGAAATGACGATGTCGAGAGAGCTTTGATGTTCATGAAATGCCAATAAATTTGGATCGTCTAGTTTGCCTGTTGATACGGTGGACGGAGAGGACTTTTTAAGATGAACCTGTTGGTGCAACCTAGAGGGGGGTGATTAGGTTGCAACTAGTGGATTGTCCCAATTTTTCGGTTTGTGCGGAAATACAAAGTAAATTGAAAATTCAAATGAAATTAAACAATACAATCAACCACAAGACAAGTATTTTATAGTGGTTCGACTTTGCAAGTCTACGTCCACTCCTCTCTTGGCCTTAAGAGAGTATTCCACTAGTGATTCTCTTTCAATACAATGGGTAGAAATCAAACCCTTTACAATCTTTGTTACGGGGCAAGAGCACCCTTTACAATCTTTGTTTATGTTAGGGCAAGAGCACCCTCTTCAATCTTTGTTCACGGGCAAGAGCACCCAACCAATCTTTGTTCACGAGCAAGAGTACCCAAAACCAATTCTAATCTACCTAGACTAGAATTGAAAACAGTTACAAGAGAAGGATGTTACCTTAACAAGAGATGTGACACTTTACCTCTTGTGTGTGTGTGATGCAATAAGAGTTGTATGCTCAAGATATAAAATGCATGCACCACCAAAGCCTTCAATCACCTCAAGCTTGACTTCCACAAGCTTACTTTAACACCTTGGTATGTTCTTCAAGGTCGGGGAGAAGGTGAAAGGCAAAGCACAAGGCTTTCTTGCAATTTGAGAGCTTTAGGATCACTTGGGGAGTGGGTGATCAAGTGTGAGTGTTGTTACTCTCAAATGAGGTGAATTGGGTTTATATAGAGCACCTTTGAGTGCCAAAACCCAATCCTCAACGGATAAAAAACGGACACATTTTTGTCATGTTTTTCAGCCCAGACGGACGTCCGTCTGGTCAGACGATCATCCGTCTCAAAAGTATCCGTTGCAAACAGCTGTAGAGGATATTCTCTTTAAACTAACCGTTATAGTCAAATCTGGGCCAGACGGACATCCGTCTGGACTGGCTCAGACGGACATCCGTCTGCCCCAGACGGTCATCCGTCTGGCTTCGGACTCGCTCAGACGGACATCATGCGCGCGGGACGGAAATTCCATCTGGCCTTCTGTTGTTTTCTGAGAAACAGAGTTATCAGTACAGACGGACATCCGTCTGCTCAGACGGCCATTCATCTGCTCAGACAGCTGTCCGTCTGAACTCTATTTTGCTGGCTTAAGTTGGGGCTGGGACATGGCTTGGGTTTTTTGGACTTTTTGGTCAACCCTAAGCATTGTACACCTCACTAACATGTCCTAGGTCACTCTAGTAACATGAATTACATATAATTGATGCATTTACATGAATGTGTATGCGAGAGTGTCCTAAGCCCTAATTCAACCTAAGTCTTGATCTTCAACTTGATTTTGTGCAACGGTCTTCATGTCCATCTTGGCATGGTCATCTTGACTTAGACTTCATGTCCATCTTCATGTCTGTCTTGGCATGATCTTGGCTTTGACTTGCATATGACTTTGACTTGGAGTTGGTCCACTTGTTCTCATCTTGAACTAAAACATCATAACTCAATATAGCCATTAGTAATTCATGCTTATTATCATCAAAACCAATGGAGGTTGATGTGGCAAATGCTGACATGGCATTTCCCAACAGAACCTATTAAGCAAACCACATACCACAATATAATAAATAGCAAATTTGTAAGTATAACAGAAGATGATTCGAAAAGCGAAAGGAATTCAAGTTGGGGTGGGTTTTGTAGAGAAATAGAAGAGGTAATGGTGGAGAGAGATGTTAGCTTACAATAGAACCTAACTACCTGAGAATGAACTTGGTGTTCCTAATAGTGAAGAAACATAAGAAAATGTTGAAAAAATGAAGAAAACAAAGGTGATTCTTAAGCGAGAGTATAAGCAAGAAAGAAATTTGGGGATGGGAGAGAAACCCCTCATGGGAGGGAGTACCCCGAATGATTGGTAAAGCAAAACCATTATGGGGGAAAATAGTGAGGTACACTCAACTATGTAATACCAGCGACCTCCGATATTGTTAAAATTTCCAGGTCTGACGCCGTTGGAAAAACCATAAAACGAGAGGGAGAAAGCATGAACCTATCACAGGGGAAAGTAACGACTCAGCAAAACCGGAGCCACAACTTCTATGTCCAATCGCTCCATGGTTTAAATTACCTATAAACCAAAATTACAATTAGTTCCATTCAACTCTAATATAAAATGATCAAAATATCATCTCAATGTTAAATTACTAGACTAATCTTGTGTCTCATTCAATACTTCTTAGGCCTTCACCTATCTTCTTTCTACACCTTACCGAAAACCACCTATCACCGCTGGAAACCACCACACCACTTCCCCTTGCTGGCCACCACCGCGCCCACCTCTTCCTAGTTCCCACCACTTCCTCCATTGTCTTTTTATTCCTTTTTAGATGTGTTATATCAAACCTCTTTTTAGACTTCCAAACCAGTGCAGACCGTGTGAACTAGGGTCAGTCGGGTTCATCTTAGCCCTTTGTCCAACCACTTGACTCTTCTCAGAAATCAGTCTTCGGACTAGCCCCTTAGCTCTCCCCCTGTAATTCAAATTTCAGACCAGCCTCTTGGTTCTGAACTAATCCCTTGGCACTCCTTGGAAAAAGGGTTTTTGGCCTAGCCAATTAGCGGCCATTATTCATCGTTGCTCCACACATCTCTCGGCCACAGCTCATCGACAAGATCTCACTCGGATAAGAAGATATCCTTATATAGTTGTACGCATGATGGGCATTAAATTCAACATTTAATGCATCGTACTTATTCATTTAATGATCTACGTGTCAAGGAATATGCTAGCAGGCCAAAATTCTTTTGGGAATTGCTACCAACTATTTTGTCAAGGGATCTAAGTGAAACGTGTCACATCTGAAGTTAGTCTCTAACAAAGATATTTTCAAGATCCTTAAGGAATGCTTGAGTCCAGTTGCTTCAAACACAACCAAGCCAAACCTTCGATTTGGTTTTTCCCTTGGGAATCGGTCAAGCCATCTAACGACTGTCTTCCACCTTTTCCATGGAATCTTCTTTTGGAATAAAACAGTCACATATACCTTCTTTTGTTAAGCGAAGTTAAGCAAAAAAAATTGAGCTACACTAAGACAAGAAAAAGCAACATTAACTCCGGCACCTACCCAAGAGTATTGGACCTCTTCGACATTTACTCTTCTCTACGAAGAATTGTGTTATCCAGAATTTGATTTGACCATTAGAAGTGGTTTCTCGTCTACAGAGGATGTCCGCTCTTATGAGTTTCCTTTGATCTACAAGTCTCAGATTCGAGGCGCTCCACAATTGAACCGGAGCTGACAAATTTTGGAGCAACAACATGCATGATTTTTTTATTTTAATTTTTTTAACTTTTTACAATAAATTATATTCTCAACACTTCACACCATATTTTCCTTCCTCATTACGATTATTGCATGAAATCATTTGTTCAAAATTCTATAGGGAGACGGAGTTTGAAGCAAATGCTGGTGAATATTGTGCATGATTCGGATGGATTGTTTATGATTTATTGATCAAGCCCTGCAGAGGTTGCCCTCTTTTCATTCTCTTCTTTGTGTAACTCTTTGTAGATATTTTGTTATGTTAATTATATGGCTAATCCCTAAATAGATAATATTGTGAATCTCTAAATATAATAAAAATTAGTGAAATAGGCTTACTTGAATCTCTGATATCGGGGGATGGGGATATTAATATGCCTCAGCAAGAGTCGAAGACACGACCTCTTCACTAAGAGTTGTTGGTTTCACCAATAGAATAGCTCTGCATTGGCATTTATACATTCATTCTAATGATTAATTCTCTCTCTCCCTCCACACTAAACGTATGAACCTCTATGAACTTCAAATGATACTTCAAAAATATATTCCTAATTAGGATGATTAATTTCATTACTCAATGGTAACTTCACAAAAGTTAAATCACTTTTCTAAATTGAAATATGATGAGACATGCATTTGCACGTGTAATTTCTATCTAGTACAGTTAAAAGCGTATTCATCATTTTATCTAACCAATCAACAATAAAAAAAAAAAAAAGGGAATGACTACCAATTTGGCATAATTGACTTTAAAATTTTCCCTCATCAATTTGGCAAATATATTTTATCAAAAATAAAAATAAAAATTGGCATGTATATTTTAAAACTCAATGCAGCTTTAGCATTAAAACCCTTTTTTCCAAGGCACTGTCAATTCTTACATGTAATATGCACAAATTAAGAATGTATTCTAACTCTTTTGGTTACTTGAGTCTAGAGATTTCAAAAATCTAGAGATTTCAAAAATCTAGAGATTTCAAGTCTCTATATTTCAAATTATGGAGTCATGGTTCATAAAATTAACTGTTTGGTTAGCCTGAATCTTTGGAATGAAATCTGTAGATTCATCCTTAAAAAAACATATATGGAGACATGGTTCAAATGTTTAGCTAGCACTTTTATAGTAGGAGTGAAATTGTTGGATTTCAGCTCATACTCATAAATCTATAAATTCACGCTTTTAGTGTAAAAAAGTGAATCCCTAGATTTCATGAATCTAGGATTCACACAATCAAATGGGTATAAATCTCTCATTTGTAAATTCAGAAATTTCACTTTCAGAAATTTCAAATCTTTGGATTCATATAACCAAACAGGCCCTTAATATGGAGAATGAGATATTTGATTTTGGCAATAAGGATATCCGATGCAATGTGATCTAGTTTCCATGTAACGTAGAGATGTGATAAAACTTCAATATTCTTTCAACCGAAGAAAAAAAATACCTTCAAAATTCAAGAATGCAAAATTTTAATTTTTCTCACATAAACTCTTTCCTTTATAACTACACCATGGAACTTCAAAAGAAGACGCTTTTCAATGCCGAAAAACACAATTAAAGAACAGGGGTCTCAGAAAATATTCACTGAAGCTGATGAACGACAACTAGACATCTTCGGCTTAATCTTAATCGATAGGGAGTTTGTAACTATTCTTCTAGTAGGGCAACTTCAGTTATAGGGACGGGCGTCGCCAAGTATCTGGGATTGTCTTCTCCAGGCATGATAACCACTACTTTTGGCTCCTCCTCGGTGGTTTCTATTGCCATACTTGGGGGTTGTAAGAAGATAGCAGTGGAGCCAGGGACTTGCGATGATGCACAAAGATAGTAGATGAGGGTTACAATTACGAAGATCACGGCACCAAGCAGCAATGCTATAGTGAAAAATACGATGAATATGTCATCTCGATTCATCTCTCTGGTGTGCTTCGCTGTGCAAGATGGAAGAGGTAGCAGTGATCTCTCTCTCCCTCTGTGACGCATCTGTTTATGGAGGTGAAAATTTCATTAGTATTAGAAATGGTCTTGCTAAATTTGAATAGCTCCCTCTTCAAAGGTAGATACTTTTTTATCATACATTTTGTGTGGATCTTCATCTTAAATATAATAAAAAAAATTCAAAAGTTAAACCACCGGTAAGTCTCATGTGAATCCTAGACAAAATTATGATAAAAAAGTGTGAGAAGAGCGGTCAAGAGCATCATGAGGAGGGAATCCGGATTAGCGGCCTTGATTCGTGCTCCCACTTACTGATTACGAATACAAGGGGCCACAGAGTATCATAGTGAGTCCACCCTTCTTAGATTTATTATTTTATTTCTTATTTGTGGGTTCTAGCTGATTTTGTAGTTGAAAAGTGTAAGTTCACGTGCTCCACCACAAGGCTCATGCCCAGTTACTTTCTCAATTTTTCCCATGGTATTACCATCAAATAGACAAAACCTCCTACTAGCTTCAGGCCAGCCCAGGCACACCCTGGTTGACCCTAATTGGTTGGGTTGCATTTGGATGGCCCTGATATGATCTATGTGCTAAGGAAATAAAGAAAAAGACACCTATCTCTAGTAAGTAGAAGGAATCTCTCCAATAATAAGAGACTGGCCCCAACAGGATTGAGATGGATTGACTTTCTTAAAACCCTAGGCTTGAGCACAAATACAGTGTTCCTATCTAAAGTTGGTAGATGCAGCCACCCCGAGGACTTTATCATTTGTACAGTGTTCCTGCTGGGAGGATCTCCGTAGATTTGTTTCTTTAAATGAAGTTTTTATGCATTTGGCAAAAAAACAACAAACCCTAGTCCAACCCTAATTCTAATCCTGACCATAAAATAGTTGTATTAAGATAGGTAGACTACATTAAATTCTTAATTTACAAAAACAATAAAATTATACGTAATTCTATATCCGTACCCAAATTTTACCCAAAATCCTTTCGCAGGATCTTGGCCGGATTGTAAGGCTGGCCCACCAGTACTTGCCCTAGTCAAACATGCAACTCTAACCCAACTTTGACCACACTCAAAGCCACCTTTCACGTATGCATAATCAAATAATATTCATGTATACTCCCTTGTCGACTGCTATCTTACTTTTTCAAGTATTTCTGCATTAAAAAATTAATGTAAGCTATAATTCTATTTGTGGTTTGAAAAAAAAATAGTCATTCAATTTTTAATTAACAAAAATAGAATCTTTCAGTTTTGATTTTACAAAACTAAGCCAAAATAGAGGCTGTTAGTCTTTTACTTCTTTGATGGTTTTGCCTACTTGTCATTTCATCTTGATGGGTTCCCTTCTCTTCTTACATGGGCCAAAACAGCCTATCCATTTATGTTTAATCATATTTTTCTTCTAAAATTTACATCCTCCCTTTTCAGTGGCGGAGCCACATTGGGGCCAGGAACCCAACTTTTAAAAAAATTTGAATACTCTTATATATGTTATAAAATAAAGAGAAAATATAGAATACAAAGAAGAAAGACAAGATGAGTTCAATCAAAACTAATTCATTCAATTGAATGCATTACATATTTATAGTAGAAGAAACATCTACTCTGATATGGAAATATCTTCCATATCAGAGTCTACAAAGAAATACAATATACATTAAATGATTCTTACACACAATAAGATATTCTTGATATGAAAAGATAGATTGCCACCCAAGATAGAAGGTGCATAGAATGGAAATATTGACTGCCAACATTGTGTAATGAGATGATTGTGATCTTCACTAATATTGCATCCTAAGGTAGTTGAGATCTTCAATTGAAAGTATAATCTCTTTGGGGGTAATGGACATCCATGATAAATATTATTTATAACACTCCCTTTGGATGTCCATCAATAGATAATGTACCTTGTTAAAACCTTACTAAGAAAAACCCTGTGGGAAAAAATTTTAGTGAAGGAAAAAGAGTATACATATCTAAATAATACGTATTGGTAGCTGCCTCATTAAAAACCTTACCAGGAAAACCCAGTGGGACAAAACCTTAGTTAAGGGAAAAAGAGTGCAGCACGTATTTTACTCCCCCTGATGATAACATCATTGAGTATCTTTGAATACGTATATTCCATTATCATATACCAGCTTCTTAACATTTGAAGTAGGCAACGCCTCAGTAAATAAACTTGTCAAGTTATCACTTGAACAAATTCAATGAACATAGATTTCACCATTTCATTGAAGATCAAGAATGAAGAAGAATTTTTGTGAAATATGCTTCGTTCTATCTTCTTTGATGTATCATCCCTTCAATTGAGCTATGCATGCAGCATAATCTTCATATAATATTGTTCAAACCCCTTCTTCTAGTAGAAGACTGCATTCTTCATGAATGTGTTGTATCATTGATCTAAACCAAATATAAAATAGCTAACATTCACTTGTGAATAAATAGCCTGTTTGAGATCTAGTTGTATATAGATCAGATAAAAATCTTGCATTTGCATAACAAGTAGGTTGATATCCACATTCATAAAATAATATCATGTCAATAATTTCTTGAATATATTGAAATATATGTTTTATAACATTTCAGTGTCTTTATATTGAAGAATAAATAAATCTTGTTAATACACTTATAGAAAATGCTACATCCGATTGTGTATTATCTTTTTTTTTTTTGGGTGAAAATCCTTTCATTCCAGAAAACTAGGAAAAGACTCAGAAAGCTGGACAAGAAATATGGTACTTAATGCCCCAATTGCACTAAGATATGGTACTTCAGGACCAATAAATTCTCCACTGTTTTCTTGGGGTCAAAATGAATCTTTCTTTATATTGGGTGATTTCACAACCATTGGGGTACTCAATAAATGTATTTTATATAGATAAAATCGCTTCAAAATATTATCTGTATAAGTTGATTGATGAACGAATATTTCATTCGTCAAATGCTCAATTTACAAGTCAAGACAAAACATTGTTTTTTTAAGATTCTCATTTCAACTTTTTTCAAATAATATACTGCTTTTGGAAATTCTTTAGGAATTCCAATGATATTTAAATCATCTTCATGTACACTTATTAAAATTAGATCCATAACCTTTAATAAAAGCACAATAATAAATTGGATCATTTTTACCTTTCATTTAGTAAATATCCACTAAAGAAATTATATCATATATGCCATGATCATCTCTGAAGCCTTATTGAACAAACTTTCTAGGAATTTTTATGTGCTTCAGGCATTTTGAATCCTTCAGGAATTTTCATATATATTTTATACTCGAGTGAATCATATAAATAGCCTGTAATAATATCCATTAGATGCATGTCAAAATTTTCATATACTGTCAAATTAATAAGATATCTGAAGGTGATTGCATCCACTACTAGAGTACATGTTTCCATGTAACTAATGCCAGGCATCTGCGAAAATTCTTGTGATATAATTCATGCTTTATATATCACGATTTCATTCATTTTCTCATTTCATTTTTCGCAGAAAACTCAATTGTACCCCCAATGGCTTTATACCTTCAGATGTTGGACTACAGGTCCAAAAACTTTATTTTTCAAGCGAATTCAATTCTGCTTGAATTGCGTCTCTACATTTTGGCCAATCATTTCTTGATTTATATTCATCAACAAATTTATGTTCAAGATCCTCGTCTTGTTGTATTATTTCAACAATAACATAATATGCAAAAATGTTGTCGACAACTTTATATTTTCGGTTCCATCTTTTTCCTGCAATGACATAACTAATCGAGATCTCTTCATTATTTTCAGGTACCTGAACCTCTTCTGGGGGTTTTATAAGAAGTTATGTCTTCAAGATTTTCATAATCAATTGTCTCCATATTATGACCATTTTGATCATTTGCTCCTTTCATTTTCTAAGATTATCCTTGGATTCGATTGATCTTTCACGTTTTAAACGTGGTTTAATTTCATTTGCACTGATAGATTGTCCTGCTGGGACATCAATTCTAATTGGAGCATTTACAGCTAGAATATGAGATTTAGTAACTCTTAGCAGGTCAGCAAATCTGGCAGTTGATTCATAATATTTATTACATTATCCTTTGAACTTCAAGTTCACAGTGCTCAGTGCGAGGATCTAATGAGATAATGATAATACATACAATCAATCTCTTTTTCCAATTGTTTATTCTTTCCCCCTCATGTTGGAAAAACTAATTCATTAAATAAATATCCTATCAGTGGCAATATATTGAATTATATAAGGAGATTCATATCCAACATATATTCCCAACTTTATTTGGGAACTCATCTTTGTGCGCTGTGGTGGAGCAATTAGAACATAAGTCGCACATCCAAAAAATTTTAAGATGAGAAATATTTGGCTTCTGACCATAAGCCAATTGTAAAAGGGAGAAATTATGACAACGTTTTGGCCTGATGCGTACAAATGATGTTTTGTTCTCATAAACAATGGTTTAACTATTAATTTGAAACATTTAATAAATAATTTTACCAAACCATTTTGGATATAAATATGAGCAACATGCTATTCAATTGTGATCTCAGTTGTTATACAATAATCATAAAGCCTGAGATTTAAATTCATCAGCATTATCGAGACAAACTATATTTATCTTATAATCCATAAATTATGCTCTTAATCTCATTATTTCAGCAAACAATTTCGTAAACACCAAATTGCGAGTTCATAATGAACATACAGGTGACCACTTTATAGATGCATCTACTAAAATCATATATTATCTGAATGGTCCACATGATGGGTGAATGAGCCCATATATTTCACCCTCCATACGTTTTAAAAATGTAGAATGTTCAATTTCAACTTTAGTTGGTGAATATCCAATAATAAATTTCTCTTGAAAACAAACAACACAAGAAAATTCATTTAATTGAATAATCTTTTGGTTCTTCAATGGATGACAATTGAATTTTCAATAATTTTTCGCATCATACTTGATCCAGGATGGTTCAACCGGTCATGCCAAATAATAAAATTATTGGAATCAATGTTCATTTGATTTATCCAAGCATGTGTTTCAACCATGCGAATATTCATGTAGTACAAATTGGGAGAAAATATCTAACACTTTTGTAGTGATGTATAGATATTTTCTTTTACCATTATTTGTAGTCTCAATCTGATAATTGTTTTGGCAAATAGCTTCGAAACTTAATAAGTTTCTTTGAGACTTACTACAAAATAATGAATTATTTATAGCCAATTTCATCTCCCAGATAATAATAGATTAGCTCTTCCGGAGCTTCCAATCAATGTTGTAGTACCGATTTTTATATGAACATTGGCTTTCACATCATCAAATAAGAGAAATATATATATATATATATATTTTCTCTCAGTATAATATGCATCACAACATATAAGAGAATATTCACATTCTTCATCAAAATGAAACAAAATATATCAAAAGATATATAGAAAGTCAATAAAAAAAATTATAAAAGAAAAAATATTAAATTTAAGATAAATTAACATATGAGATGAGATTTGAAGAGAAAAGAATTACAAACTAATATAATATTAATTTTATTTTTATTTGAACTCGACTAATATAATCAAATCTTCAACTATTATTATCAAAGAAGTTTGCAGCATCTAGATGTGTAGTATCTGTGAGACCATCAAAATCATTCATTTTATAGGCAAAAATTACTCAAGTATCATAATTTTGGAAAATCCAATTTATCTCCATATTATTTTTATTTATTTAATTAAGGCTTGACAAAGCTTAATTAAATATTGTGGAGTATGACAAATACATGTCTAATAGCTTTCATACCACATCGGTAACAAATATTATCTTCACTTCTTGAATTGTTATATTGAGAATCCTTATTATTCTCTTATTTATTTCCATAATAATGACGGTAATTATTCCGTCTTTTGCCTCATCTTCTTCCACAGTCATGACCATAATTTTAATTTTACCTTCTTTCAGGCATATCATGAACTGCTGCATTCATTTCAGGGAATGGAACAGAACCAATAAGACGAGCTTCATGACTTTTCATTAATAGTCCATTATTTTACCCAGCCAAAAATGGCATGATATCATTCAGAGTATTTCTTAAAACTCTTTTTACAATATTGTTATTGTAACAACAAATCTAAAACTTGAAAATTTGCTGGCATATTTTCATGAATAATATTTTCTCCTTATAATTTCAATATAGGATTAATTTTAAAAACTACAGAACTGTATTCATTTACAGTTTCAAATCTTGCAACTTCATGTACATCTGCAGAACTGTATTCATTTACAGTTTCAAATCTTGCAACTTCATGTGCATCTACAGAACTGTATTCATTTACAGTTTTAAATCTTACAACTTCAAGTGCATCTGCAGAACTGTACTCATTTACAGTTTCAAATCTTGCAACTTCATGTGCATTTGTAGAACTGTATTTATTTATAGTTTCAAATCTTACAACTTCAGGTGCATTTAATAATATTTGTGATGCAAAGCTAGCAACCAATATATCCAATAAATAAAATCAATTGTTAATGACAAATCACAATTGTTGAAAATTTAATATCTTATTGTTTGTTTGATTCTTAGATTCAATAAAACACATACCTTTTTATCATGATGCACTTACATTTCAAGATGGACAAGGTAAACTCCATTGTTTACAAAAACGTGCGAAGAGGTCGATCATTCTTTTCACTTTGGAATAGAAAACATAATGATACATAGTCTGCTGTCTTTCTTCTCAAACGCAATACTTCGAGCGGAGTCATTCACAATTACTTTAAGCGGAATCGTGCTGATAACGTGTTATAAAATAAAGAGAAAATATAGAATACAAAGAAGAAAAACAAGATGAGTTCAATCAAAACTAATTCATTCAATTGAGTGCATTACATATTTATAGTATAAGGAATATCTACTATGATATGGAAATATCAGAGTCTACAAAGAAATACAATATACATTATATGATTCTTACACACAATAAGATATTCTTGATATGGAAAGATAGATTGCCACCCAAGATAGAAGGTGCATAGAATGGAAATATTGACTGCCAACATTGTGTAATGAGATGGTTGTGATCTTCACAAATATTACATCCTGAGGTAGTTGAGATCTTCAATTGGAAGTACAATCTCTTTGGGGTAATGGACATCCATAATAAATATTATTTATAACAATATATATATATATATATATATATATTCTTATTTCTTTCACTTCACATGTAAAATACTACAATTTAGTCTTTCCAAAATTAAAAATAAAAGTTTAAGATAAAGATGATAGGTATAGATTTTTAACTATTATATGATAGTTACCATTAAACCCATAGTTTTAAGGAATAAAGAATTAAATCCTAATTAAAAAATTAACTCAGGATCCATGAATTTCTCTCTATTTATTTTGTCATATTTTCATTCTTATTTATTTTCTCCTAAATCTCCTATTTTATCCCCTACTTTTTCTCTTTTTTTTCCCCCTCACACATCTCACAAAATATTAGAGTAGTTAGTACTTTCTTAAATCCTCTCCACAATTATCAGGTATTCACTCTCTCTTGAATCCCTAAACTTTCGATTCCTACTAATAGCAATTTAAAACTTAAGTTTATTAGTTGAATATTTAAAATTTCAGCCATTAATATTATTAGATCTAATTATAATCATTGAATTTTATTTTTTTTACTTAATTTATGGAAATGGACTGTTTTCCCCATATTTACTTGATATATTTCTACTCTATCTTTTTTTCCTACAAATTTCTCACAATTTCTTTCCCACCTTTTTTTTCATGATTTTTTAAAGTTTTTCTCCCACAATTTTAGCTCTATGTTTTATTTCAATATATCTTTTTTTATAATTTAGTTATAATTGTGTTATCTATATTTTAGTCTTTCTATTAATTTGCCTAAATTTTTAATATAAACCCTACATCCGAATATAATAAAATAATTCAGAGATGAGGCCCACAATGGGTCTCGCATTAACCCCACATAATATATATGGTGAAAAGACGTTAGTGTTCATCCGACAAAGAAGTGATCCAGAGTCACTATTCGGCCCCCCGCTCTTCCTGTCCATTGCGTTCCTCTACACCATTCTTGACCTTTACTTTGTCATTCTTCAATTATTCCACCACTACAACTTCTAGTCCTAGCCCAACCTTTATTCTTCCAAATGTGGATTGCCTTTGCCTCCACCATAGCACCTTCCTCTGCCCATTTTTTATTAATTTTTTTTAAAAGGTCTTGTTTCAACATCCAAGAAATCAGTTTCTAAGTCTTTTGTGATTGTAAATCCAAAGTTCTAGTTTAGGGGATTCTCGGTTTTGTTTCGATGAGCTTTATTTCTTTTTGAAAAATCTTAATCCCACCCTTCTAAAACATACAAGATAGATCTTTTTTCAGGTAATTTTGATGGAAAGCCATTTGTAAAGGCTATTGTCTAGTGCGAAAATTGAAATGATTTCTTACTCCTTCCATTGAACCCCCAAAGCTATTGGAAAATATGCAAATTACTAGCCTGGAAAGAGCAACTCTAGCTTTGGCCAAAAGAAGAAGAGTAGAACCATCCGAAAGAAAGGTGAAAGGGGCAAAACTATCGAAAAGTAGTAACGACGCTTTTTAGTTAGTTTTGTAAACTTAGAATACTTAATTTTTGTTAATTGAAACAATGAGTGACTATTTTTATTTACATGAACATAATTGTAGCTAATCAAGTAATTTTTGCTCAAAATTTTATTAAAGTTTTTGTCACGTATAATTTTTTTTTATTGGGTTAACAAGAAATATCTATTATTTTTAACTAAAGAAAAAAAGAAATTTTAAGGATATTCCAAGATAATTGGAGAAAAGCATAAATACCACAATACTATGTCAAATTGGCAATGCCCCTCTTCCCAAAAAAAAAAAAAAAAAAACTCTTAAATTTGTATAATAGTATATTGGGATAATTACTATTGCCCCCTTATATTTTGGTTTTATTACTAATCAAACCCCCTTCTTCGTGAAATTACTATTGCTCCCCTCACTTCTAAAGGTGTTAAGTGGCTGTTAACATCAAATATGAAATGTCTATTTTGCCCTTAAAATTAAGAAGTAAAAAAATATGGCAATACCCTCATTTATAGAAACTATATTGCATGTCAATTATATCCTTAAAATCTTATATTTTAGAATTAGTTTTTGATTTGGTGGAACTACATACTTATGATTGTTGAAACTTTCACATTCCACTTAATTTTTTCATAATCACCATGATGGAAGTTTTACAAATAAATTAGCATATAAGATCTAATTGATAGAAAATTTGGTAACATACATAATGGTCAGCATATATTAGGTGATTTTCAATTTTCAACTTTGAATTAAATTTGATATTTCTTAATATTTTAGTTTATATTTAATTACATCTTTCCTTTATTTGGTGATTTATTTTTAGAGGAAAAAAAAATCACATCTTTCCTTTATTTGGTGGTTTCTTTTGAAAAAAGAAAAGTGAAATTAAAGTTATTTTTTTCCTATTAAGGGTAGTATTATAACTTGAAAAAAGAGCAAATAAGTAAAAAGAAAATTGCAGGGTTATTTTTGAGATTTTGAAAAAATATATGTATGCCACATCATTAGTAAACTGACGGAGCTTAACGGTAGGGGGCATTAGTAATTGTTGACAAAGTTAAAGGTTGGAATAGTAATTTTAAAAAGTACAGGGGATAAAGTAGTAATAAAATCAAAGTACAAGGGGGCAACAGTAATTATCCCTAGTATATTTTATTTACAAATTTTATGATTATACAGTATTGTCCTTGGTAAAAGAGAATCTTAGACTTCATCCTATTTCTTCATTCATTTTTTTCTGTTTGTTATTTGAGTTTTTTACTAGTGGCACCCTAAGTGTGGGTGAAACTGAAAGCACCAGCATTGGCCAGTTTCAATTTTTTTTTTTTTTTTTTTTGGAATAAGGAGCTTGTATTAAGAGAGTAACTAAATAAGAGGATTACAATCTATAGTATTGTTTCCAGCAACATCATTACAAATAATAATATCCAAACCAGGAGGTAACCCTCCTGGGTCAAATTGTATCTCACCAGGAGCTTGAAGAAACCCTGTCAATAAGTATGCTCCTTGGTTCAACTCACGAATATGGTGTAAAATGAGGCAATCCATACAACTCCGTTGAAATGTGCGAATGTCATCAACCAAAGAATCAACATACCAGGGAACTCTATGGGAACCTAATATCATAAGAGTGGCCTCTCGAGAATTAGAGCGGATTTGAATTCTTCAAGCACCACTCTATAAAGCACGTTCTAAACCTGCCTTTATGGCAATCAACTCCATAACTAATATTTGGTCTTCATGGATAGCACTGGCAATAGCAAAGATGACAACACCACTGTAGTTCCTCCCCAAACAACCATAACCACCCAATCCTTCTCGCACAGAGCCATCACAGTTCATGCATAACCAACCAATGTCCGGTGGTTCCCATTTCAATACTTTAGGAACCAAAAGTTTAAAATTGATTGCAATGCCCCACTTATTGAAAAAGTGTCACACCCCACCCGCCGGTCTCGGTTACCTGCCCGACAACCCGTGGGTGTGGTCCATCACAGGATCCACGGTCTTACCCATTAATAATAAGAATGCAAGAAATATATAATCAAAAGCAAGAGCAAGTTCATATAATTAATCAAAAGGATTACAGGAGTCCAAATACTCCAATAAAAGAATCAAAGAAAGAATCAATGTTCGAAAGTAAAATCAAGTTTAGCGGAAGCAATAAGCAATCAAAATAAACTAAATAAATTTCTTTCTAGCTAGTTTTTTTCTCTAAAGCTAAATAATGAATAGCAAGAAAGGAGTTCTCCAATTCTTCTCCATACGATCCTCAAAATATCTGGCAATCTGCCTCCTTCCTCCTTTAATGGGTGCTATAAGCACACTCCAAGCATCCGCAGGAGGTTTAATGCTAGCTATCTCCATCTCCCACTGACGGTGCCACATCTTCTTCATACAAGAGGGTTCGATCATATGAATTCTCTCCAATTTCCAAGGACGTGCAACCATCTATACAGTTTAATATAACATACAAAGAAAGAAATGAGTTCTGACGAACTTAGTAAGGATAACACATTTTTCATCCATATGTCAACACAATCAGCAATGCATTAATGATATGAATGATATGCAAAAGTATGAATGCTACTAAGATCTAACTATGCAAGTCTCTAGATAGTTGACATGCTTTAAGATATGACACCAGCCCTCCTCTGGGTAGGTCTAGTCACTCTGATCCCTCACGGACCGAGATCCTGGGTAAAGGGGTAAAGTCCTCATCAGGCATCCATGGCTGGGGATTAAGTTAACACTCTTTCCACGACCATTGGCAATGAGTACTGGCGCATGTCGGGGTTTCTAATCCAATGCAAGGTCATACTGGTAACATAATATATGGAGTCCAAATACTTCCCCTATAGCATCAACCAACTCGGTTCCGTATCCTTCGCAACCTAGGAATGAGAACCCTCACATACTAGCTACCAGTACTGTTGGACTCCACTCCCTAACCCTATGGTCATCTACATATTATTGGGGCGGAAAGCTCTATGACTCATCACGACACCTGGGCCGCTCCTTGGAAGTCCATGAGCCTAACCCTAACATATGCAACCCTACCATTGCATGAATAACAATGGATCACTGAGTCCATAGAACAAAATTCCATCGAAACTTGCGGAATTTCCACCGAAATTTCTCATTTTGGAAACTACGAAACAAAATTCATGAGGACCGAAAAAAAGTCCTCAGTTTCGATCGAAACTGTTGAAATTTCGTTGACACTTGTCGAAACTTGGTTCAACCCAGTTGGACCAACTGGTTCATGAGGAAAAAAAATTCCCAAATTTCGTGGGAAACTTGGGAAATTTCGTGGAAACTTGGGAAATTTCGTGGAAACCTAGGAAGTTTCGTGGAAACTTAGGAAATTTCGTGAAAACTTGGGACTTTTTCTTGTAAATTTTTTAGTTTTCCCAAATTTTCAACTTTTTTGTTTATTTCATGTTTCCCCAAATACCCACGACAAATACCCCCTCCATCAAGACTTCCCTATCCAAAGTGTGTATTCCCTCAGGTTGGTTATCTTAAGCATATTGATGACCAGACTCATAAAGTTACAGTTGTCGATTAACTTGACAACCATAGGTATAAAATGTCTATGTTCGTTGGTTGGAAGAAAGGATGTTACAGGCATAGTACTACTCAGCTCACAGGATGAATCCACTATTAGCACTCCTCTTAACACTAAGTTGTGTTTTCCTTTTATTATCAACTATTTTGAAGTTAGAAATTATATATTGAATGTTATGTGCTTAAGTAGTTAAGTTTATGATGTACTTTTTGGACAACTCTACATTGATGTTATGTACATTGAATAACATATCTACATTAATTTTTTTAGCAAAATACAACAAATGTATTCTTTATACTCTAATTAGCTTAAATACAGGATCTCACCCCAAAATACTTTCTAAAACCTGTCGAAACTTGTACGGAAAAGTCCTCGGTTCCTCGAAATTTCCCAAGTTTCCACCTAAGTTTCCCATTTTCACCCGGTCGAAACTTGAGTTTCCCTCGATTTTTTTACCATGACTGAGTCTCCGCACGACTAGTTACTTGCCGTAGAATGAAACAGAGTCACGTCACCATTGTCACGGGTCATTTGACTTCAATTCCCCTACCGAAAGGGTAATAGCATGTAGGGTACCTAGCTATGCAATTCTAGACTCCCTAGGTATGTCATCTACTAGTCATGATAGTTCTGGAGGCATCAATGAGCATGTGTCCCATACCACAACCCTTTGATATCTCAAGCAAAGATAACCAATTGGATACCCTTTCCATCACAACTACACTACATCAATCAAGATCATATCGTAACCATTCATTCCATATCATGACGTGATACAGTATATAAATATAACACAAACAACAAATATATAAAAGTATAAAAGTGGATTAAACAACTACAACAATGTACATGATTAATGAATAATATAGAAAACAAATGATTCATCATATACATGTCATTGTATATAAACATGATAGTGTGTCCTTACCTATAATTAAGTAAAAGCTCAATAGAAAGCAACCAAATCACAATTACACAACCTTCAGTTGACTTAGAGAATACCTAAACATAGGGTTACAAAAATACACAAGAGTCATGAGTCAAACCAAAGCAAACACAAATCACACAGTCACTGTGCCCAGTTGGTCGCTTGGGTCAAGCGATCACCTTAAGCAATTGCCCCAGTTACAAATAGTTTCCAATTCCAAAATTTAGACTTTTGATCATCCAATTTCAATATGGTTTTGGATGATCTTAATCCGAGTTTTAAACTTAACAAGTCTGTAACAAAGAAGCAAATTAGAAACCTAAAATTGACAAAGATCTAACACCCAAATCATCTCCCTTGATTAGATCCATCATTTATTCGAATGCAGGGATTCGTTTTCGGACAGGATTCTCTCAAACACATTGATTAGGTTATACAACCAATAACAATTAGGTTACCCCAACATGAAGGAGATGGATCTACACCATTCCAAGGTTGAAAGAAGAGAATTGAGTGAAGGGGATTCACTTACCTCAACCAGATTTGCAAACAGATGAGGGAAACAGATCCAGATCTCAAACCACGCTTTTCTCACCTTCCAACATGTGTCTTCTGCCTCATAACCATCTGTAGCAACAATCCTGAATATAATAGTGAGTTAAAAACACGAGATATGCTATTTATAGAGGACAGGGGGCAAATTAGGGTAAAATCCTGCAAACAAACCATGGCGATCACTTGGGGCGATTGATTGGCCCAATCAACCGCTTTAAGCAACTGCCCCCTAGTACTTTGCAGTAAAAGGGTGCTTTGCTCAAGGGGTTGACTCCCAACCTCAACCTAACCCTAAACAACATATGGAGGAGGTCTTACCTTCAATCTGGACACCTTCAAACACTTCCTGACCCTGGCTGTAATTCCACTCTCCCAGCAAAGCAGGTTCTTCATCAAGAGAATCTAGATTCATGGGTTCAAGGTATGGATCATGGACTTCAATCTGGATACTCCACAACTTAATCCGACTTGACCTTCGGGTTATCGGACCTGCAATACGGATTCTATGTTAGAAAACGGGGGTTGTTACAAAAAAGTCCCTATTTCGGGCATTATTTGGAACAAGCTTAGAGATGCTGGTGAAGCATCGCCGAGTATCCATAATAATCTGTCGGACGATGCCAATACTACTTTGATAATTACCTTGAAATATGTGTTTGTTCCTTTCCTCCCACAACCTATAAATGCAATAGCACAAGGAGAATTTTCTAACACTACTAATTATATCATTAAAATCAAAATGATCCACTGTCCACTGCAATTCTTCATGCCTAGAAGCTTTGGGCTGTAAGGAAAAACCATTGAGAGAGAGGATTGACTTTCACACGTCATTTGGGAAGGCACAACAGAAAAACAAATGCGACTGAGATTCAGCCTCATTACCACAAAGAACACAAGTCATGTTAATGGGATTGTTCCACGTCGCGAATACCACCTTGGTGGGCAAACGGCCAAGGGCGGCTAACCAAGCAATGAAGTTGAAGTGAGGATGGCAATGAGAACCCCAGATAAGAGCATGCCAAGACAAGGGAAAACGCCCACTAATGCATGGGGCCCAAACCACTGAGTCACATGGGAGTTTTGGGTGAAGCTTAACCTTCAGAATGTCATTCCATATACTCAAAAGGAGAGGGTCATTGATAGTGAGGTGCCATGACCCCTAGTCATCTAACATAACCCTCACAAGATCCTTCTTTCTCCTTCCCAATGCTTCAACTATTTCAGAGTTTGTGATCTTTAGAGGGCCATTAGGTGCCCAAGGATCATGGCAAAGAAGAGTATTCTTCCCATCTTTAAGGCGAACTTGAATGCACTTCATCACAATGTCACAAGTCATCAAAATTGCTTTGAAAGTAGAAGAACATCTACTAGGGGTACTTAGATACTAAATGGAATCCCTTTCCAACCACTTATGATGAATATAAGAAGCCCAACAAGAGGGTTGATTAGAAGCGAGGTTCAGAAACTGACGAGCAAGAGCAACTCGGTTCCACTCAACTAGGCTTCGCAACCCCAAGGGACCTTCCTCCTTAGGGCGACAAATGGACTTCCATGCGACTCTGTAAGACCCATGATCATTTCCACCCTTCCAAAGGAATTTTGCCATCGAGCTCACAAGATGATTAACAACAATTTTAGGGAAGGGGATGGATGACATGTAGCCAATAAGAATTGATACTCATAAGCACTGACTTGATAAGGGTAAACCTCCTTGTATAAGATAGAACCTTACTCTACCAAGCAGTAAGTCGTTGACCACCTTTTGAATAAGCTCATTGAAGTCTTGAACCTTTAGAGCTTTGCATGAAAGAGGAACACCCAAATGCTTAGCTGGGAAAGTGCCTTGGGAGAACCCCAAATTTTGATTGAAAATATCAATGATTCCACTTGGGTAGTTTGCAAAAAAAAAAAAAAAATTAGATTTATTTCGATTGATAGAAAGCCCGAACAAAGTGGAGAAATCCGCAAAGAGCTTGTTGAGAGTCTCTGCATTCTTTTGAGTGGCCGCCTCCAAGACAAATATGTCATCCGTGAAGCACATGGAAGTAATATCAGGCTTCCTACAATGAGGATGATAATCAAAGGATCCCTCTCTAGCCGCCATTGTGAGAGAGTTGGTAACAACCTGAAGGACAATATTAAACAGCACAGGAGACATTAGGCAACCCTGTCTCAACCCCCTATTGGAATAAAATCTGGCAGATTGAGCTCCATTCAAAAAGATAACAAAACTGGGGTTAATAACACAATGAACCACCCACTGAATAAAGCGAGAAGAAAAATTTACTCAATAGATTGAAGACGAAACTCCATTGCATGGAATCATAAGCTTTGCGAAGGTCAATCATGGCAGTGAAGCAGGTTCCACTCCAATTAAATTGATAGTCATGAAGAATCTCTTGCCCCAAGAGGATATTATCGTGATCTTGCTTACCCTCCGTGAAGGCGGTTTGATTAGGGCCCACCACCTTATGAATAGCCATCTTTAACTTGTTAGCGATGATTTTTGTAATGAAGTGGTTCAAACAACTACTAACCGCAATAGGGCGGAAATCACCAAAAGTATTCTAGATTTGCCCCCTTTGGAATGAGAGTGAGCCAAGAAAGCTTGAGAGTATGAGGCATATGAAGATTTTCGGAAAAAATCCAATATCCCATGACAAACATCCATACTTAACCTGTTTCAAAATTATTGGTTACCCATACTTAAAAGATTGGTCTTGATTATGTTTTAAGTAATTTAAATTTTGAATTTTAAACGATCCTAATGTCCTTATGCAAAGTAATATGACCAAATTATCCCTCCCACTTAAGGCTGCAACTGGGCCGGGCTTTTGCAATCCCAAGCCCAACCCTATATGTTCTAATCTGAGCCCGTTCCCGCCCTAACCCTAGTTTAGGGCCAAGGATCACTTTCCCTAGCCCTAAGCCCTTCAGGGCCAAGCCAAGCCCATTCCTGCCCTAATTGGGCTGGGTTGGGATGGGTTGGCCTTGATTTGCCCTGATTAGCCCTGATTGGCCTTGTCCCTGGCCTTGATTGGCCCTAATTGGCCCTATCCCTGGCTCTGATTGGCCCTGATTGGCCCTATCCTTGGCCCTATTTGGCCCTGTCCCTGATTAGCCTTGCCATTGGCCCTGATTGACCCTATCTTGGCCCTAGCCGTAATTGGTCCTATCTTTGGACCTAAACTATCAAATGTAAATTCATAAAAAATAAAAATAAAAATACATAAAAGTATCACAAGTAAATTAAAAAAAAAATCGTAGAAATATAAGATGATTCAAGCTCCAACAATATGATAAAATAGTCAATAAGTTGATAGTGTTGCTTTAAACATAAATCAATGATAATTTAGTATTGATATTTTTTTTCAATGTTAAAGAAAATGATATTTTAGTTACAAAAATAGCTAACTTAGTTCAAAAAAATATAAATTATCTTAAAAATAATATAAAAAGTGAACTCATAGTCTAATATGATCAAAATGACTGAAGGTCAAAGTCGAGACTTATAATTATATTAATGTTAATATGAAGATTAGGGTAAAAATCTAGTACATGATCAATGTCAAATTAACATTGAGACTAGAACCAAAATTAGGGTCGGATCCGGTCAAAATCCAGATAGATGCTTACTACATTGGTAATTATTATATAATTTATTTATTAATTTTTTACAAAACATGATCATGTTTTTAAAATTTGACACATGTCAAGTATTCATCCATGTGGATTATAATTAATTCCTCTCCATATGGGTGGAGGGTCCAAACTCAAATCAGGACCAAAATCATGGGCCTAGATCATGGGCCTAGATCAAGTTCAAGATTAGGGCCAATATCATGGCCAAGATCAAGGCCAGGATTAGGGCCAGGATCAGGGCCAAGATCAGAGTCAAAATCAAGGCCAGAATCAAGGCCAAAATTAGGCATGGGCTGGGCGGGCCAGAGAGTAATCCCAAGCCCACCCTTGGCCATCATCAAGATCCTTCGTTCTCCTTCCCAATGCTTCAACTATATCATAGTCTATGGTCTTTAGAGGGCCATTAGGTGCCTAAGGATCATGCCAAAGAAGAGTATTCTTCCCATCTTTAAGGCGAACTTGAATGCACTTCATCACAATGTCATGAGTCATCAAAATTGCTTTGAAAGTAGAAGAACATCTACTAGGGGTACTTAGAGACTAAATGGAATCCCTTTCCAAACACCTATGATGAATATAAGAAGCCCAACAAGAGGGTTGATTAGAAGCGAGGTTCAGAAACTGATGAGTAAGAGCAACTCGGTTCTACTCAACTAGGCTTTGCAACCCCAAGCCACCTTCCTCCTTAGGGCGATAGATGGACTTCCACGCGACTTTGTAAGACCCATGATCATTTTCACCCTTCCAAAGGAATTTTTCCATCGAGCTCTCAAGATGATTAACAACAATTTTAGCGAAGGGGATGGATGACATGTAACCAATAAGAATTGATACTCATAAGCACTGACTTGATAAGGGTAAGCCCCCTTGCACAAGATAGAACCTTACTCTTCCAAGCAGTAAGTTGTTGATCCACATTTTGAATAAGCTCATTGAAGTCTTGAACCTTTAGAGCTTTGAATGAAAGAGGAACACCCAAATGCTTAGCTGGGAAAGTGCCTTGGGAGAACCCCAAATTTTGATAGAAAATATCAATGATTCCACTTGGGCAGTTTGCAAAAAAAAAAAAGAAAAAGATTTATTTCGATTGATAGAAAGCCCCGACAAAGTGGAGAAATCCGCAAAGAGCTTGTTGAGAGTCCTTGCATTCTTTTGAGTGGCTGCCCCCAAGACAAATGTGTCATCCGCGAAACACATGGAAGTAATATCAGGCTTCCTACAATGAGGATGATAATCAAAGGATCCCTCTCTAGCCGCCATGGTGAGAGAGTCAGTAAGAACTTGAAGGACAATATTAAACAGCACAGGAGACATCAGGCAACCTTGTCTCAACCCCTATTGGAATAAAATTCGGCAGATTGAGTTCCATTCAAAAATATAACAAAACTGGGGTTGATAACACAATGAACCACCCACTGAATAAAGCGAGAAGAAAAAATGAGTTTACTCAATAGGTTGAAGAGGAAACTCCATTACATGGAATCATAAACTTTGTGAAGGTCAATCATGGCAGTGATGCGGGCTCCACTCCAATTAAATGGATAGTCATGAAGAATCTCTTGTCCCAAGAGGCTTACTCTCCGTGAAGGCGATTTGATTAGGGCCCAGCACTTTATGAATAACATCTTTAACCCCTTTGGAATGAGAGTGAGCCGGGAAAGCTTGATAGTATGAGGTTAACAAACTTCATCGCTTTTTCCTATTGATCGTACTCATAGCGGTTAACCAGCTTAAGCTCCAATCCATGGGATCTGTTGCAAACTGTTACGTTTTCGGTTCCAAGAAAGCGAACGATTCTTTCTTCTCTATTGAATTTTTTTCCTGTGATCCCGTTTCCAGACGACAAAAATCGTTGTATAAGGTTTCTGGATTGAATGGATCGATTCTTAGCCTCCTACCTATTGGTTTGACATCCAACGACACTGATTCGGAGCCGTTCCGGTTGCTTTCCGCGTGCAGTTCTTACTGGTCTTAATTCGCTTTGAAGGTTCAATCGGAGCTTTCTGGGAATTCGAAAAACAAGAGATTAAAGAACTACGTGGGAAGAAGGAAACAAACAAAGAATGATGCTTTAAAGAATCAAGTTGACCAGGAGCTGAAGAGAGATGTGGATAATTCCTTAATCCAGGAAGGCAGCGGGTGTAAAGGAGACCAAGAATGCTCTCTAAAATTTAAAAATAAAATAAAATAAAAAATCTTCATTAATGTTCAAAAAAATGAATACAAAGAAGGCTCTTAAGCGCTGATATTTGCATTTACAAAGAAATTAGTTCTCAAAAATTCAACAGAATGCACGTCTTCTGCGTTAACCTACCCAAGAATTCAGGAAAAAAAAAACCAAGAAAAAAATAATACCCAGAAAGCTCCTAACTAGTTATTAGACGTTGCGGGCAACTTCAGTTACAGGGACGGGTGTCGCCAAGTATCTGGGAACGTGTTTTCCGGCCATGATAACCACCTCTATTGGCTCTTCCTCGGTGGAGCTGGAGCTGGAGCTGGAGCTGGGGCTGGAGTGGCAGGAGCGGAGGATTTGACAAAAAAGATGGCAAAAGTCAACTAGCATTACTGCGGCGATCAAACCCAGCAGCGCAGCTATAATTGAATACCTAAAGTGTAAGTCGTAAGTTCGATTCACCATTGCTCGGTCTCTCTTTCCCTCTCTCCGACAAGATGGAAGATCTGCAGTGGGGTCTCTCTCTCTTTCTCTCCAATGAGTAGCAACGGTTGTGCAAGACGGAAGATTTTGCACTTTGCCTTGAGAGAAGCATCTATTTATAAAAGTGAAATTTTGATCAGATTGATTAGGATTAGGACTCCTTTTGTAATTTGATTAGTATTGGGGCTCTCGTGTGTAAAGATAAGTCTCTGAATTCAAATTAGTGATTGGGAATTTCAAGTTAGAATTTCGTTTGAAAGTGAATTCTTCTAGTTGGGGGGGGGGGGGGGCAGATGTATATTAATATCAGATTAGTTGGGGGAGATGTATATTAATATTAGGGTAAATATCACTTACCTCCCCTCTTAGCTGAACAAATAGTACTTACACCCCCTCTTAATTGGATAATATCACTTACTTCCCCTCTTACCTAGCAAATATATCAAACACCTCCCCTCCGTTAACTTTCTAGGTTAAATTTAACTTTTGCCGTTAAGTATTTTTCTAAAACCCCAAACTACCCTTGACTTAAAATATGTTTTTATTTTAAACCATAAATTGCCGTAATCACCCTAAAAGTTAAAATACTAAATTACCTCAATTAAAATAATTATGAAAAACCAATTAATTTTACTTGATAGCAGTACGTGTTTTTTTAATTGTTTGATTAACTTGGCTTTTTCTTTGCTTAATGTAGCTCAATTTTTTTTGCTTAACCTTCGCTTAATAGAAGAAGGTATATGTGATTGTTTTTATTCCAGAAGAAGATTCCATGGAGAAGATGAAAGACAGTCGTTGGATGGCTTGACCCGATTCCCAAGGGAAAAACCAAGGCGAAGGTCCGGCTTGCTTGTGTTTGAAGCAAGTGAATTCAAGCATTCCTTAAGGATCTTGAAAATATCTTTGTTAGAGACTAACTTTAGATGTGACACGTTTCGCTCAAATCCCCTAACAAAATGGTGGGTAGCAATTCCCAGAAGAATTTTGGCCTCTTGGCGTATCCCTTGACAAACGTAGATCATCAAATGAATAGGTCTGGTGCATTAAATACTGAATTTAATGCCCTAGCATGTGTACAACTATATAATGATATCTTCATATCCAAGTAAGATCTTGTCGACAAGCTGTGGCCAAGAGATGTGTCGAGCGACGGTGAATAACAGCCGCCAAGTGGTTGGGCCGAAACCCCTTATTCGAAGGAGTGCCAAGAGATTAGTTCAAAGCCAAGAGGCTGGTCCGAAATCTGAATTATGGGGGAGAGATAAGGGGCCAGTCTGAAGATTGGTTTCTAAGAAGAGTCAAGTGGTTGGACAAAGGACTAAGACGAACCCAATTGACCCCCAAAATCTTGAATTATTATTGGGTAGTTTTTCTTTTCAACTATTAGTAGATCATTGTTCACCCCCTCCCAAAATTCTTTTGCAAGGTGTTGTCTAAGATAATAGTACCTAGACTAAAACCTTTGTTACTTAGTTCTTATTTTGGAGGAATAGGTTGCTTTCTAGAAAAGGAAGGTGATAGCAGAGAACAATTCTACTTTACATCTACAATTGCATTATCTACTATAAGGATAGAGTATGCTACTTGACGGCAGTTGAAGCTGAAGCAACTCAAGAAGCCATTTGGCTTAGAGGTATGTTGTGACAACTCAATATGGATCAAGAAGTGACTGTCATCCACAATGAGAGCCAAATTAAGGCTATTTACTCCACCAGAATTATATTTGTTATAGATGGATAAAGCACATTGATGTCCAGTACCATTATGCTAGAGGGGTAATTGCTAAAGCCAATGTCGAGGTTGTGGACATGTATCCAACATAATGGTGGTAGTCTCCTATGTAAAGGTAGTAAGACAAAGGATGTTTTAAGTTAAGAGTCTTTGTCTCTCCACACCTTTTCCCTATTCCCTAGGCCGATGAGCCCCTGGTCCTTGTGGTTGCTTGATGATGACCATGGTATGTTGATAAAGCCTTTGTGTGCTACCAACTTCACATGCTGCTTTAACTTGACTAGTTTTCGTCATATTAGAATTAGCCAATGAAGGGTTACTGAAGAAGATGAGGATTATTTAGCTAAATGGTTGTTATTCGGAAGAATTCAAGTCAAATTGGAGATCCATACCTGAATTCTTGTACCCAATCTTAAAGATTGACATGCACCAGCATATTTTAGTAGGGATATAGCACATATCGTACAACCCAATGGGTCAGTCATTTACCCCAATGCAACTGTTTATATACCTAATATTCTCATGTTGAGTCATTGTGAAATTTAGGAATTTTCACACCACAAGGCTTTGGGTGAAAGTTCTATGAAGCCATTTTGGTGATTTGAGTGACTTCGATTGTAATCTTCTTCCCAACATGGTGGAAGTTCTTCACCATGGATGTGACACATTTTGTTCGTGTCTAAACCATATTAAGTCATTGTATTGCTTTGGTTTATTTTTGTTTTTATTCGTGATTTCTTGGTGCTCACATTAATAGCTTTTAACATCTTGCCATTGACCTAAAAGTGGTAATTAAAAGAATTATCCCTTAAGAGGAGAGTAACTCGAGATGATCTTCGCTTCCACTTACTCTCTCCCTAGTCCACTCGAGATGATCTTCCTTCCCCCCCCCCCTTGCATGTTTCTCTGTTTCTGCAGAGTAAACATTGTCTAGGGGATGGAGCTTACTGAGTAAAACCATAATATTTTGAAACATCCAGAGGATACTTCCGATTAGATCCGTTGAAGTTGTGTTTATTTGTGTGATGAATTTATTTCTCTTCATCTACAGTGACCTTTACTAACTTATTAATGATACACCAACCAGCATCTTTCCAATGTGTCGGTGATTACTGTGTCTACACAAAAATGTTGCTTTCATTCTCCATGTTTTGAACTCTCAAATGTCGTTCTCATTCCCTGTGTCTTGATGTGCTTTCCTCTTTCAGTACTTTGAGGTCCATCCCGTATGTATGTTATTTCCATTGTCTTCCATCTGCGTTGTTTCTTTTTGGTTTGTAGCTTCTTTTGCAGGGATCTGTGGGGCGATCCTCGTGGGGCTCAGTCCTTTATCCTCTACTGTTGTTGTGTTGATTGTTACTTTCAGGTGATCTCTGTTGTTGGTGCAGTGGTAGTAGTTGCAGGAAGAATGAGTGTTTCGGTTTTTAAAGATGGGAAGACAGTTGAACATGGGAATCATAGGAATCCGATCTCCATAGGCTTTGTGGATGGGTTCAACAGCAATATGGATTATTCTTCACGGGCTCATTCTTCTTCAAGGGAAAAATTCACGGGGTCTTCAAGCAATGCAGGCTGGACTGCCGTGGGTTCTTCGAATTTCTCTGCTCGGTGTCTTGCTGCGAAGACATTGTATGGCCAGGTGATTGGAGATCGAGTATAACACATTTCTGAAATCTGCAGATGCTTGGTGGAGTTGTGCGTGCCTCTAGGGGCGGTGGATGTATCCTTGATGGGCAAGAATGGGTTTCGAGCTATTTTTGCTTCAGAACTCAACTGAAATGAAGTCATTTCCATGTTTCCTTGGTGGGTAGATAGATGGCTGCTTCATTTGGCACTAATGCCTATCCCGGAGGACAAACAAAAGAGGCTTTTACCTCCAATTGTGGTGTGGGTGAAAATAAGGAATATCATGATGGATTGCTTCGACTATGGCCTTATTCTCAAGGCTGCAAATGAGATTGGGAAAGTTGTGGAAGTCCAAATGGATATGGCAGCATTGAAGATGCCTGACGGTTCAGCAATGATTATGATTATGCACAATCTTAATCACCCTGTTAGACTCTATGGCCAGCTGAAGAGTTGCAGAGATGAGTGGGTACATGTTGAGTTAAAATATGAACTGTATCTGATTTGTGGGCACTGTGGGAAGATTGACCATGCTTCCAAACGGTGCCTGTTGGAGGAGCGTGATGAAATAAGTCATTCTTGCCAAGAAAACATATACAAAGATCTTCTCACCCAACCAATTTGAGTGGGGAGTACTCGGGTATTGACAACCTTGTGCCTGAAACGTCTTTTTGTGCTCCCTGCCTCTATTAATAGGGAGGCTGATGGGGATAGTCGTACTGAAGTTGGGGGGGGGGGTCGTCATTGTGAAGCTGATGGGGGTCGTCGTAGTGAAGTTGAAGGGGGTAGCCACTCTAGGTTGCTGACCCAAGAACAAACATAGCTGTTGGAATATTATTCGGCATGACTTGGGAATGCCTCTGTAAGAAGTAATGATCTTCAAAAAATGAAGGTTCAGAAAATCAAAAGTGTTTTGGGGTTGAAGAAGAAAGATGATCTGGTTTTGAGTGGTAAAATGTTGAAAGGAGGGAGTGCAAAATTGATAGAAAAAACTATAGCTCTGGTGAAAGAGTTTGTGGTGCGCATGGAGAAAGGTGAGCTGGGAAAAAAATCTGAGGAGATGATGGTCATCAAAGCTTGGGAAATGGGGTGGGGGGAATGCAAAATATTGATAACTGTAACCTTGAGGTGCTGCAGTTGGATGCGACTGAACTTGGTTCACAAACTGAAGAACTGCAAACAGGGGTCATGAGTCAGGGGAAAAATAAACTTGATGTTGCTAAAGAGAAGGGGGAAAAGGAGGATCTAACAATAGATCTGGGATCAGAGATGAAAGAGAGACTACAATTGATTCGATCTAAACTGTATGGAGGAACTGGAGAAGGTCACAATACACTCTCTAAATACACAATTTGTTACGTTGATTTCCAAATGTGATTGTCCTAAAGATGCGATGAGGAGCAAGTCGTGGAAATGAACAACATGATTTCTACTTGTGATGCTCAGACACAAACTGAGGCACAGGATGAATTGGCTGAAAATGATGTTGAAAATATTGTTGAAGAACAACCACTTCTTGATGAGGGATCTCATATGGAAATTAGGATGGAGGACCAACCCATTATTGTGAAATCCTCCGGATTTCTACCCCTTTAACCCATGGCTTCAAAATCGAGAAAATCGGGCCTCAAGTTGACAACAAATGTGGGCCATTCAAGTGGAGCCTGAAGGGTTGGAAATGGAACCAATGTTGGTGGATGACCCTTGTGATGACTCATCAACTCTCCTAAAGTTTAATTGAAGAGAGAAGATTAATCATGATAGTGTAAAAATGGTGATCTTGGAACAGCCATAGATCGGTGATGGAGAATCCGATTGACGCGAATAAGGTATCAAAACGAAGAGCGTCGAAATACCTTTCCAACAAGCCAAAGATCTCCCAATTTGGACTTCATTTGACCCTTCAACAAGGGCCGGTCGTTTGGGCCGGTTGAACGGCAGGTCGACCGCCCCCAACTCAGTTCGGGGCAGAATCGGGTTTTACCCTTTAAAACCCTATTTTGAAGCTCTCTTTCACTCATACTCTCATTTTATGTTGCTAGTACGAGGCTGAGGCTCAAGGAGGAGGAGAAACCAAGGGAGAGGAAGGTTCCTACCGTTCGGACACGTGCCGGCACCCGGATCATTGCGGAAACGTTAGGAAAATTAAGAATAGTCAAACCCTCTTCTTTGGGCTTTGTTTTAGGAGTAGTTCTTCGTTATAAATGTTGGATTTGAATAGTTGTAACATGATAGGTGTTTTGAATGCTTGCAAATAGTTTCATTTATGTTTCCCTTTTGTTTGTGAGTGGTTTGTGCAAATCGTTGCAAACGATTTTGCATTTTGGCTCTCAGACTCAGCCGAGAGCACTTGCGAGAGCTCAAAATGGGGGCTTTTTGATTGATATGGAATTAGATCAAATTGAAGGTATACTTAGGACCCTATTGCTGCCAATTAGACATTCCCAAAGTTTTGTTTCGATTCAACTTCGAATCGATGGTGAAATTTGATTTTCGCCGAAACTAGGTTGAGAAAGGTGGGTTCGAAACTAGTGGGCAGATTAGACTTTTGTTGGGTGATTTTTGGAACTTTATTAAAACCCAATTGACATCTAATTTATGTCTAATGATCCTCTTACACGATTAGGTTTATTTTGATTATAATAACCAACTCGTAAGTGTGACTTTGTGGAACTTTGGAGAGCTTATGCTAACTAAAAAGGTGAGGAATATACTCAACCTTATCTTGTATGTTTAATTATGTAATTAAATTTAATTATTGATATATTGCCTTGCTTTAATATTTATTATCTTGTGATTATGTGTGGGACTTTGCATGAATGAAGGGTAAGCAAGTATCTTTGCTTCTATTTTCAATATTCTTTGAAAACAATATGAGAATGTATCTGATGGATGAGATTGAATGGATTGAGTGTTTTCTTTTATTTTCAAATTCTAAATTATTGATATGAAGATATATGGATGATGTTGAATTAAATCACTCTTTTTATTTTATGTTTAAAACTAGGGTTGTGGGTTCGCCCATTACCCTAGTGAACTTACATGAGTATGCATCTAGACCTAAGTACATGAATGGTAAGTGTATAGAAGTGTTTGGCTAGGTAACCTCATGAGTACTACTACCCTTCCGACAGGGGTATTAAAGCCGGTTAACTCGTGATGTTAGTGGTTGGGTCCTGAGGGTCAAGCAGGCCCACTATCATCATAGAGAGGTAGGATTGCATATAATAGATAAGGGTAATGGGTGCTTAAGACCGGTGAAATGATCCGTGAGATGACATGGAGAGCATCCTGTCCATTATATGTGGATGACCACTGGGTTAAGGAATGGGATCCAATAGATGCCTCCCGTTGAGGATTTCATTCATAGGTGGAAAGGTATTTGAGATGTAGGCTTCGGTCTACAGGTCCAACCTCTGGCCAGGGGTTATCTGGCTCAAAGAAGAGGAAGAAAAAAGAATCTGATTCTGCTCCCATTGAAGCCCCCACTGAAGAAAACAATCCCCCAGAAGAAGTCCTCATTGCCCTTGAAACAAATGTTGAAGAAGATACAGAATACATACTTCCAAACATATCAGCTGAGCTACCCCACGACACTTCAATTCTCCCAGAAAAGATGGTCGAGAATGAAGGTCAAGGTAAGGAAATTTCTGATTGCTCTTTTGATCATCTGAAGAAAATTGCTGAGGATATACTTGCTCGTGCTGCAGGTGATATTATTGAAGAAATTGTTGATCAATTATTTGATGTAAATGTTGATGTTTCCAATCCTCCTGTTTTTGTTTTGCCTTTATCAAATCCTGCTATGAATGATGTCATTCCAGACATCAATATAGTTCCTGTTCCTGAAGAAAATATCCAGAATATCCCACCACCTGAAGAAATCCTTGAAGTTGTTCCTCCAGAAATTAATGTTGTTCCCCAAGAAGTCCATATGGCAATTGATCCCCAAATTGATCCTGGAGATCAAGAAAATATTGTGGCTGAAGATTTTGTTATGCAGCTGGATTCAAATGATGCCTCTGTGAATATGGATCCTCACAATATGATCGAGGTTGCCAATCCCCAGCCAATTCTTGGTCAACCAGATAATAACCAGACTGTTGTTGACTCGGGAAACCCTTTTAACCCTGGATGGCTTTTGAAAGAGAATTACACAGCCATCCATAATTGGGAGGTTGCCAGAGAATGGGGAACCAAGGGCAGGATTCCTCGCGACAAGAGAGAAACAGCCCGAATGTCTGACCCTGATCTCTATTCGCATGGATGGGGGTAAGGAACAAATATCTATCTTTCTTGTTAAAACTGATTTACTATTGATTTTATATATTTATTATATTTGGTCTTTATTGATTAACCTACAAATGTTTTGGAGCTGCTTTCAATGCTTTTTCCGAAGTTCTAGAAAGAGAAAAAGCTTTGTCTCTGGAAAATGACAGCTTGATTAAGAGGAATTTTGAACTAGTTAATGAGATACAAGAACTCCGAAAAAGTTTGAACTCTTCAGAAAGAAAATTGACTGCAGCTGAATTCAGAGAAATAGATTTGATCAATGATCTAGATGATTTGCAAACTGACTACCAACCCTGCTCTGAATTATGCACCGATTTGCAGGAAGAGGTTTCAATGTTAAGGAGTGCTGTTTTGAAACATAAGGATGAGCTTCTTCAACTTGAAATGTCAAAGAATGATGCCTTGGAAAGGGCTAGAATTGCTACTGTTGAGAGAGAAGATCTCAAAGAAAAGTTAGCCAGAGCCTTTGCCTGGTCAAAAGATGTTGAAAGAGAGAAGAATGAACTTATGGAAAAGTTTGAAAAAAATTGATAAATTGAATGCAGATTTGGAGTTGGCTCATGAATACCATCTTAAAGCCTTTAACTCAATTTTGCAGGAAAAGTCTACTTTGGAAAATCAAAAGATAGTTTGGGATTGAGACTTTGCGAGGTTGCAGCGGAAAGAGATAATCTTAGGGTTTCCTTGAATCTGATTTCACAGGAAAAAGAAAGTCTACATATTCTTTTAGATGAAACTTTGAAAAACAAAACCTTTATGCTTGAAGATATGGAAACAGAAAGAAGACAATTTGATGTTGAAAAGAAAAGAATGCAATATGAACATCAAGTGGTCCTCAGCTCAGTTACCTCATCCATGAAGGAAGTTGGAGACAATCCAGCTTTCCTTGGGTTTTGCAAGAATATGGTAAAGGACTGTTCTGACCAAATCTTTTCGGAAATCCTCAAGATTCACCCTAATATGGACTTCAAGATGCTGCCCCCAGAATTTCTCCCATCTAGAAAATTTTTTGATCTCAAGAATTTGAAGCACCCAAACTCAGATAGTTCCTCAGATGATGATAATAATGACGACAATGATGAGTCTTCCAGTTCTGGCAATAGTCACTCTCCCAATGATCAAGATGATGATAATGATTCACCCTCTCAGGGTGATTAAGAAATTGCTGCAGATGGTGATCCACGTACAAATTAAAAGATTTAAGAAAACATTCTCTTTTGCTTTTCAAATTACCTTTTTGTTAACCTCTTTAATATATAAGATTTCTAACTTTGTCAATCTTTTATATCAATAGAATTTCCTTTTCTTTTCTTTTGCTCCTTGTGGTTTTGATAAAATAGTACTTTGAAGATAATCTTGGCAGTGTTGACCATAGATATAAAATGATAACCATCCTCAAGCTGTTGCGCATCTAATCAAATATCATTCTTCTGACCAACTACTATACCTTTAATTAGTTTCCAACGAAATATTCTTGAGGATAATACAACTGATGAAGCTATTATAACTGATCAGATATCCTTAGATAAAAATTGATGAGGAAGTTTTCATAATTGATCAACTCCCTTGCCCTTGATCGTAAGGCTGCCTTGGAAATGTGGCTACTTGAGCCTGACTTCGGAAAGTCGGGATCATCCTCGGAAGGAATGATCCATGATTAAGCTAGCATGACCAGGCCTTGGAAGGCTGGCTACTTGAGCTTGACTTACGAAAAGTCAAGACCACCCTCAGAAGGAATGATTTGTGATCAGCTTTGGAAAGCATGACCAGGCCTCGGAAGGCTGGCTACTTGAGCCTGACTTACGAAATGTCAGGACCACTCTCGGAAGGAATGATCCGTGATCAGCTAGCATAATCTTGCCTCGGAAGGCTAGCTTTCTAGAGCCTGACTTCGAAAAGTCGGGATCACCCTCGGAAGGAATGACCCTGGATCAGCATTGAAAGGCATGATCAGTTTTTAGGAGGTTGCCTCGGAAGGCTGGCTTTCTAGAGAATGACTTCGGAAAGTCGGGATCACCCTCGGAAGGAATGACCCTGGATCAGCGTTGAAAGGCATGATCAGAAGATTGGTTCGCCAAAAAATACCTTTTGCACTAATTGAAGATGAATCTTTTGATGACAATGATTGATAAAATGATTTCTTCAAGAATACTAGAAAATCATGTCCCTTCTCTATTGATAGTATTTCTTGAGATGAATTACATTCCATGTTCGCCTCAAACAGCTCCCATAAGCATCCTTAAGCCAATGTGTATTTTTGCTTATAGCTTTTGTCACCACATATGGTCCTTCCCAGTTTGCAGAAAGCTTTCCACAGTTCCTTGGATCTGATGCCTGATTTCTTTCTCAAGACCAGATCTCCCACTTTAAAAGATTTATGTCTGATACGAGCGTTATAATACGCCGCCGTTCTCCTCTAGTATTCTATATTACGATATAGAGCTCTCAACCTGACTTCATCTAGAAACTCAAGATTTATCCTCAATCCTTCTTCATTAGTCTCCTGATCAAATATTTCTAAGCCTGTCGATCCTACCATAACCTCCACTAGAGCCAAAGCCTCGGACCCATATGCCAGCTTAAAGGGTGTTTCTCTCGTTGGTGTTCTGTCTGTAGTCCTATACGCCCACAGTACATGAGGTAATTCATCGATCCACAGGCTGTTTGCCTCATCTAGTCTCCTCTTAATTCCTTGTAGAAGTGTTCTGTTGGTTACCTCGATTTGACCATTGCATTGAGGATATGCCACAAAGGAGTTTTTGCATTCGATGTGATAATCTTCACAGAATTCCTTGAATCTTTCATTGTCAAATTGAGTTCCATGATCCGTCAGTAAAATCTTTGGCGACCATATCTGAATATAACATTGTTTTTGAAAAACTTCTCAACATGGTTCGTGGTGGTTGTGGCTAAGGCTTATGCCTCCACCCACTTTGTGAAGTAATCAATTGCAGCTACCACGAATTTCTTCCCTCCGGTCATAACAGGAAACGGACCAAGTAGATCCATCCCCCACATTGCAAATGGAATGGGATTGAGAATTGATGTTAGTTGCTCCGCTAGTTGGCTCTGAGTTGGTGCATGAATTTGACATTGATGACATCTCCTTGCATACTCAATTGCTTCGATTTGCATGCGTGGCCAATAGAATCCTTGCCTTAGAACTTTATAAGCCAAAGCCTTCCCGCCTAGATGACTTCCACAGATTCCTTCGTGGACCTCTGCCAGAGCATACTGTGCATCGGATGGTCCCAAACATTTCAAGAGTGTGCCCGAGACTGTTCTTTTATATAATAGTTCATTCTTTAGAATCAACTTGGCAGCTCTTCTTTTCATAGTTCTGGCCTTTCCCCTGTCTTCAGGGAGAATACCCTCTTTTAGATACTGTATAATAGGATTCATCCAAGATATTTCTGCATCAATTTCCATTATCTCTGGCTCTGAATAAGCTGGGATATCCAGTTCTTCAATATATACAGCCTGCGGTAAAGAAGTAGATTTTGCATATGCCAACTTCGCCAGGGAATCTGCCAATGTATTTTGATTTCTAGATATTCTTATGATCGAGAATTGCGAAAACCATCCTTTACACTCCAATACCTTCTTGAGATAACTGATCATCCGATCATCCTTCGCACCATAAACTCCCGTTACTTGACTGACCACCATCTCAGAATCACTTTTTACTTCAATGCTCTGTACACAGAGGGATCTAGCCAGTCGCAAGCCTGCAATGAGAGCTTCATACTCTGCTACATTGTTTGAAGGTGTGAAAATTAAATCGAAGTGCATTCTGAATTACAAATCCGAACGGAATTTGTAAAATCACGCCTGCTCCTGATCCTAAGAATGACTTGATCCATCCACATGTAGAGTCCACTCAGCAGATATTTCATTGGAATCTTTTTCTTCTTCCGGTGATGAAATACTCTCATCAATAAAATCAGCCAACACCTTGTGCCTTTATCGCGTTCTGGGTTTATAATCTATATCATTGCCCTCTAATATGTTGCTCCAGCATTTTTTAATCCGAAAGGCATAACTTTATAACAATAGTTTTCCCGATTTGTCATGAATGCTGTATGGGATTGATCCTCCTTCTTCATAAGAATTTGATTATAACCAGAATAAGCATCCATAATGCTTAACATTTGCTGACCTGATGTGGCATCGATCAGTTGATCAATTCGTGGCAAAGGATAACAATCCTTAGGACATGCCTTGTTCAAATCAATATAATCCACGCACATTCGCCATTTGCCATTATGTTTCTTCACCATTACAACATTCGGCAGCCATTTGGGACATTCAATTTACTCAATAAATTTAGATTTTCTGAGCTTTTCCACTTCAACTTTGATCGCATCATGCTTTTCTGAAGAGAAATTCCTTCGCCTTTGTTTCACCGGTTTGATATATTTATCTATCCAGAGACAATGTTCTGCTACCTCCCTGCTCAAACCTGGCATATCTTGTGCTGACCAGGCAAAGACATCTGCATTTTGTTGAAGAAATTCTTTTAATTGGTCCTTGTCTTGATTGGTCTGATCAGCCCCAATCATGGTTCCCCTATCTAGACTTTTAAGACCAAAACAAATTTTTTTCCAACTTTTCTACTGGTTCTCCTCTTTGAATTATTTATTCATTTCTGTTATCCATGACCTCCACAGTAAGAGCAAGTGCTTTACCTTATGATTTTGAATCTTTCAAAAAAGTTGTATCGCTTTATCTCGAAGTTCTTTGATCAGATTTACACTCTCCAATGCCTCCTTCAGTTGGAAATTTTACTTTCAGATGTCTCATTGAAACTACAGCTCCAATAGCATTCAGTGTTGGTCTTCCCAAAATTATATTGTAGGCTGACAGATTCTTTATCAACAAGAACTTAGTAACCATAGTTACTGTTTGTGGATGTGTTCCCAATGTGATTGTTAACTCCACAGTACCCTCCACCGAAGTAGATTCTCCAGAAAATCCAAACAATCTTGTTCCGCAAGGCTTTATCTTAACTGTATCCATCTTCAATCGTTGAAAGGCTTCATAAGACATAATGCCTACAGAAGACCCCGTATCAATTAAAACCCTGTGAATATCCCTGTTTGCCACCTCAATGACTACCACAATGGCATCATCATGTGGTTCTTGAATTCCATCCATCTCCTCTTCGTGAAGACTATTTCCTTCATCTTCTTGATTCTTTTAGGAATAACATGAGATTCGATAGCATTGACATACCTGGCATGTGCCTTAGACTTTGAAATTGAATTTAAATCTAAACTCCCCAGGATGGTCATGACAAGAGACTGCTTCTGTTGAACCTGCTGGTTCTCCTAATGTTTAGCATTTTCATCTAGAGAATTAGATTGAAAATCTCCTTTCGCTTGATCCTCCCTTGCTGGTGCCTGGTTATCCCATCTTCTCGGCTGATTAGCAACATTTCTCCGGTTACCTCCACTTCGCCTTTGAACATAGTGATCCAGTCTCCCTTGACTGATTAATCGTTCAATTTCATTTTTCAAGATTCTGCAATCATCAGTATCATGACCATGATCCCTGTGATATCTGTAAAATCTGTTTGGATTCCTCTCATTTGCCTTTGCTATCATTGGCAATGGCCATTTTACAATTCCCTGTTGTTGAATTTGCTTCATAATTTCCGACCTTCTAGTATTAAGAGGAGTGTAATTTTCTTGAAGTGGCCTCGGAATATCCCTTCTAAATTGACGATCAGGACCATTTCTTGGAAAATTTCTATTATTCCTTCGATCCCTCTGATCAGATCTCATGACTCCATCTTCTTTCCTTTCGCCTCTGTCGCCATGAGTCTCCTTCCTTGCCTAAAGGATGTCTTTCATATTAGCATATTGATTACAGCGAGTTGTCACCTCTGCAATGTTTGCTGGCTTGTTCATGATCAGGAATTCTAACAAATGATCGTCCGTCAGACCTTTGAACATAGCATCATATGCTACTACTTCATTCAAGTTCTTTATCTGAATTGATTCTTGATTGAATCTTTTCATATAGCTTCGAACTGACTCTCCTGATTTTTGGCAAATTGCAGCCAAATTATCCACTGTTTTACTACTCTTCATACTACTTTGGAATCTCGACAAGAATATTTTTGTCAAATCTCTGAAGTCTCTAATAGAATCCGGTAATAAACTGAAGAACCAAGTTGTTGCAGGACCTTTCAATGAAGATGGAAAGGATCGACACTTTAAAACATCAGAATTACCTGCCAGCATCATAACAGAATTAAATTGAGCGAGATGCTCCATCGGATATGTGCTTCCATCATACATCATGAATACCGAAAGTTTAAAATTATGCTGCAATGGCGCTGACATAATATCCTTAGAAAATGGATTCTAATTCATCGCGTCTTCCACCTTTTCTCCGTTATCTTTGTTCGTCAATCGTTGATTTGATCATCCAGGATACAAAATCTTTTACTGATTTCAGATCCGTGAACCTCAGATTTGCTACCTTCTGACCTCCTTGTTTCTCTTTTATCTCCCCGATCTCCAAGACTTCTACTCTTTTTACTTTGAATGTGTCTTAATCGATCGTCTTTGGATGATCCTTGATCTTTAGATTCTAAAGGAAATTCTAAAGGAATATAATTTGGATCTGCACTTTCTCCCGATCCTTCCCTGAGAATTGATCTTCTTTGGCCTGCTGTTGAGCTCCGGATCTGAGGATTTGGAACAGAGATCGTTTCAGCACGAGAAAGAGTTCGAGATCTCCTAGCTGGTGAGATCGGAACTCTTCCCTCTGGCTAAATTCCAATTTGGTTGATGAACGTCCTCATCAGATTTTGAGTTTCCAGTATTTGATGTTGCATACTTTCGAATCGCTCGGTAATTTGATTCGGATCTAGCTCCAGATGAGATGCCGTCAACGTATCTGCAAGTTACTTCTCCAGTCTTTCGAACATCTTAGCAGGATGAGGTGAGTGATCTTTAGTCATCCTTTGTCTTTGCGTCTGCATAGTCGGAATTTGCAACACTGGAACCGTTTCTCTTGTTCTCCTTTTCGGATTTACTCTCCTTGGTTCCCTCTAGCTTGTTTCTGCCATTTCAGCTGGTAACACCTCCTCTCGCTCAAGTGATTGAGCCATAACCTCCGTTTTGAACTTGTTCCAGTTAGTTTCCCACAACGGCGCCAAAATGTTGGTGCTAAAATTACCGATAGCTTTGAACCGCCACCTTTGCACCAACTCCTCAGATCTAGATTGATCTGGTTGATTTTATTCCACTGTCAGTCTCTCGTTCACTGGAAAAAATGAATACACACCGGTTAGAAACGGAGCCGATCGTCTTGATCGGCGTCGCGTCTTCGACGGTTTAGTCAGGTATGAAAAGCTAATTCCTTAGAGCTCACAGGAGCTTCTGAGCTATTTTAATGGAGTAATCAGGAATTGTCCAGTGTTCAACTCATTTTAGAGAGACTTACCTTCTACGAACCCTTCTTCCCCTTTTGTATAGATTTTCCCGCTCATAATGCTTTCAATCATGTCCGTCGAATCATAATTTTTGATTGGATGGTGTTGATCATCTTTACTTTATAATCTCGGGCAACCCACAGGTTCCTTTATCTCATCAGCTTAATTCGATTAAACCTTATTAGACTGGTATAAACCGGAAGTGGATATTTTAGTCACAACACATAGTTATCCATCCAATTCAACACCCTTGAGGGGCAAGCAAGTGAAGCAAATTCTAAGGTTGCTCGCCACCCAGGTGGAGACCTGGCAGGTTTCTAGAAGAATATGTGGCAGGACACACGAGAATGACTGTCAAAATCTCACATTTATCTCATCCAATGTGAACTTGACTTGTAGAAATATCTAAGATGCATACAAGAAACTGCGTCTAAGAAAGCCCTACTGGTACAAATACCCCGTACGTGTGACTCAGGTGATATCTTCTTCAATCGCAAACTCTTTCCATCTTTATTTCTAAGCTTAAACCCTGGAAACAGGGTTCTACACTATGTTGGCTATTGATCCTGACTTGGGTGTCTGAGGTGCAGGGTTCTGACCGATGGTGATTGGTCCACTCTTAATCCATTGTTTTGGTCGTCTATAATTGGTTCAACTCAACTCAAATCAAGTCAGATCAGTTTGACCCTTCGATTCAGAAGCAACAGATAGGTTAAGAATTATTATTATTATTATTATTATTGAAAAAAACCTGGCTTGATTACATAGCAGCCACATTGAATGGCCTGATCGATCTGCGTTCTCGAATCCACTTCCTCATTTTGTACTTCTCCCGTACTTTATAGGATTACGGTTGCTTGGTTTACAAGAAATTCTATAAAAGATTAATTACAAACTTTTAAAAAACATAAAATAACAATTAAATGAATAAGAGCGAAGAAGATAATAACAGAGAAAGAAAAGAATATAACGCAAGAGCAAGACGAAATCATCTGGTGAATTGGTGGCTAAGTGATGCAGGAGACTTGTGCAGGCGGGGTGACATCAGCTGTAGGGATTGGCTTCGCCAAGAACCTGGGCCTGTCTTCTCCGGCCATGATGACCACCACTTTTGGCTCGCCGGCGTCATTTGGCAGGCTCGTGGAGTCTGCCGGATTCTCCTTGTTGGTTTCATCTTGTGGCGACGAGTTGGCTGATGACTTTTTACAAAAGGAGCAGGCCACCAGTGTAAATGCTATGATCACCAGACCCAGCATCGCTGCTATAGTTGCGTATAGACCGTATGGGGTTGGTTCCAGGCTGCTTCCATTTGCAGCTCCCATGTTTGTTGCTGGCCTCATCTCTCTCGCCTCTCTCTCTCTCTGTGTCTGTGGTGCAAGATGAAGGTCTCTCTCTCTTTCTTGTGCAAGGTGAAGGTCTCTCTCTTCCTCTTTGCAAGATGAAAGTCTCTCGATCTCTTTCTTGCGCAAGATGAAGGTCTCTCTCTATACAGAGGTGAGCAGTGAGCCAGTACTAGCTAGTGAAGCTTCATTTATAGATAGAAGAGAAGAATTTAAGCATATTTTGTAATGCCCTTTGTGCTGGAAATCACAGTTATTTTCGACTCCCTCCTCCTCTCACTTATTTTAATTTGTTTGTTTTGTGATGGTGTTTGTGTAACTTTACATCCTAAGAAATTCATGATACAAACATAAATATTGGTCTTCTTTGTCCTACTGGCTGCTGGATTACTTGAATATGGTCCGTTCAGTTTTTCTACTTCATCGGATACCATAAAATAAATAAATCTTTATGCCGCCTCTAGCTACTTACCATTGAGCCACCATGATAGGGTCCACTAAACTTGCTCTCCAAGGCTCAAGTATTCTCTGATGACTTTAACATTTTGTCAATGCTACCATCATGAAACAAAAAATATATATATAGTCTTATTCATAGAAAAAAAAATGATATGTATATACAGTGTCTTTGTTTGTGGACGTACAGATGTTTTGTATTGTATGGTATTTTTTAAGATTCAACGATTGCAATTATAAACACAGAATATTATTAACATTAAATTTTAAAATATCGTAATCCAAGAGCCGCACTAACATACTCACATAGCAATAAACAAAGCTCCATATTATATATATGATCAATGCTATGACAAGGGTTGGTTAAAAAATTCTAGATGAGGGTTGTTCTCTTCTCTCTTTGCCCCCACTACAGTTTTTCTCGTGCAAGATGAAATTCTGAAGCAAGAGAGGTTTCCATTTATATATAAGAGAAAAGGAATTAGAGTACATCGTCGTACTTCCCCTTTGTATCCCATACGAATTAAGTTTCATCATGTCATTCAATTTTTTTATGTTATCAAATTAAATTAACTTCAATACTTAATTAATCTATATGCATGTAACCGACGTTGCCGTCTTTGTTATAAAGTCAGCAAATATATTAACTTCTCTCGAAACCTATCCAGAGGAACATGAAATATAAAGAGATGATAAACAATGAGTATCATCCAAAATAAGAGTCAACTACAAAAACATGAAGAAATCTCTATATGTTGAAGGGGGAAGATATAAGACCATTGTGCCAATTTCCACAGAATTACCTGCCAAATCGGCCCGCAATATTTGAGATAACCTGGGTCTTCCCCTCAGATCCTAGCACAAATTTAGAAGCCAACCCGACCTGAAAAGACGAAGCTTGGGAATGGGGGGCTCAACCCTAGATCTCAACAGGATGAAAGGGTCGCGCCTGAACAAAGATTGAGAATCATCTCGAGAACCCAGACATATGCTCTGTCACATAGATCACTCACATACTCTATTCAAAGGTAATGCTCAATTACTTCCCACAAGCTCTTGGCGGGCGATTTTGCTCAAAACTTTTGCACCCCATCCTTGGGGAAGTGTTACTTTCATGATTTGACTTGCTTGTCTACTTCCTCACACCATTTAATTTTCGAGAAACTAGTTTCCATGCAGATTATCTGGTGAGCTTTATGCACATCCCACAACAGCTTCATTTTTGTCCTAATAACCTATCAAGGGTATTTTTTCCGGGAACCCTTTAGCTCCCTTCCCCTGTGGGTTAATCTCCCTAGCCTCCCTCTAGAATTATGGAATCCTGATTGCCTTAGCTGTATTGGCTCAGCTCTCAGTCATCCCCTCCATGCTGACCCCAAGACTCTCAACCTACAATGGCTTTCTTATGCTCGTATTTGTGTGGATTTTTCAGCCGACAAACCCCTACCCCCTCGTATCTCCATTGAAGATGATTTTGGTCTCCACTATGTCCAAATTATAGTTCACGAACGGATCCCTAATAGATGCTCTGTCTTCTCTTCCTTTGGACACAACAAATGTGAATTGCCCTGCCTCCTTGCATTTTCCGGAAAACTCTTGCCCGAAGATGTCTCTTCCCCCGTTGATGCTTGAAGACCAAGTGCCCACTGTTCAACTAGGTTCTTCACTTTCTTGTTTGCCGCCGCCGATTGAAGACAAGATGTCGCCTCCTTCCATGTCTCCTGTTTCCTCTCGCCTAATCATAGACAGGGTTGAGTAATGCTCCATAGTTGTTGTCCTTGACGCCTCAAAATCTTCTTCTCCTTCTCTGGTAGAAAAAACTTACCGGAGAAGTAGAAGAAGGCAGAAAAAGTTGCCGTCTGATAGTGACACCTAACTGAAATTGTCGTTGTTGCCCCTGACGTCTCATCTTCCTTGCTGCTGCCGTTGATAAAGTCTCCTCTATTGCCTGAAATTTTTTTTATTTATTTAAATCTTTGGCTTAGAAATTTACTATTTGATCAAGTTATGATAATGATTGATGACTATGTCAAAATTTATGTAGTTATGATATTGATAATTTGCCAAAATATCGCTCTATGTGTCTTGTATTTGAACTCTCAACCAAAAACTAAAAATCCTTAGATGTATTGATTGTAATTTTTCATAGTTGATCACCTTAAACACCCTCTTTCTACCAAAAGAAACCCATAAACACCTTCTGATGGAGTCGTGCCTCTAGTAATCTACCAATATTCTACTTAATTCCATTATCAATTATCAATAATTTGAATTTTGTTTAATATTTATAGCTAAACTTAATCTATTAAAAATAAGAACCAATTGCATTGGCACCCCAAAATGGAGGCCTTAAAGCACTACACCCCACTTTATGTTTAAAAAACACATAAGGTCCTATTCAGTTAGAATGGTTATTACTTGGTTAGTCATATTTTTGCAAAGACTATTATACCCTTGACTTATTCTTCAAGAAATCTATTTTCATTTACCCACAAGAAAAGAAAAAGAGAGAAAAAAAAAAAAGGAGGAAAGAAAGAAGAGACTAACCCTATGCCGTTCTGCCCATCTTCATCTTAAGCAAGCTGATTTGAAAAAAACAAAAACAGTTCAAAACTCTTAATCTCTACAGCCATGAGAAACCAATCTTTCTCTTCAGTCCGATCTTTTCCTTTTCTGGTCCTCCTTTTGTCCAACAATTCAAGCGCTGGAAGCTCACACCCTTTTCTCGCCGGTTTATCTCTCTTTAAAGCTCAAGCATATAGATTTGGGGTTTTGGTTTTGCAAAAAATGAGTGGTTCTTCTCTCGCTGTCGCTCAATAGAATTGCTCTTCTTCTTTTTGAGAGACGAGTTCAATGTCTTTTTCAACCGCAACAATTAAGATGATTGGTGGAAACATAAAAGATAGAACTGAAAGCAGATTTGCAGTGTATGGAAGAGACGGGGATTGAGGATTACGAAATGCGCCTATTTATTGGCAATCGAAAGCTTCAATTGCAGATGTTACGTAAGCCATTTTTGCAGACTTGAGATGTAACAACCCCCGTATTTTTAACCCGAGATCCATGCTGCAGATCCGAGAACCCAAATGTCTAGTCGAGTAAATTTGTGGAGTGTCCGGATAGAAGTCCATGATCCATACCCTACACTCATGGATCTGGATTCTCTGACTGAAGAATCTGCCTTGCTTGGTAGTTGGACTTCTGGAAGGCAAGTGATGTTTGGAGATGTCCGGAATGAGGGTAAGATCTCCCCCATGTCTTCTTTAGGGCTAGGTTGTATTTGGACATCAACCCCCTGGCAAAAGCACCCTTGTATAGCAAAATACATGGGGGTGGTTGCTAGTGGCGGTGTCACATCCTCCCAGCCGGTACCCTATCGCATACCGGTGTATCCACCCCAATCGTTTATCCTCCTTTCCCTCTATCCACAATCTTTTCGTTTTTTGTAGGTTCTCTTTTCGTTCTCCTCCCTTTTCTCCCCTCCCTTTCTCTTCTCTCTTCGTGTTGTCTCTCTTCCCTCTTTCTCTTTTGTTCTTCTCTTCTCTTCTTTTTCTTCCTCTCTCTCTCCCTTTCTCCTTGTCTTTTGCTCCTTTCCTCTCCTCTGTCCCTCTCTGCTTTTTTTCTCTCTCTTGTTTCTCTTTCTTTTCTCCCTCTTCTTTGGGTGGTCCGTCCTCCTCCCTTTGTTCTTGGTTCCCTCCCCTTTGTTTCTTGCGTTGGTTGGTCCTTCTCCCTCGGCTGGCGGTTTCCCCTCTCTCCCCTTTGGCGTTCCCTTCCCTCCCTGTCTCTGTCTTTTCCTCTTCCGTCTCCTTCCTCTCCCCTCCTTTCCGTTCCTTCGCCTTCCTTCCTTGGCCCCCCTCGCTCGGCTCTCCCCTTTGTTTCCCTTTTTCGGTTGGTTCCGGTCTTGGGCTGGCCCGTCTCCTTGCCCCTTCTTGCCTCTTTCGGTTCCCTTTCTTGTCCTCTCTGGTTGGTTCGTCTTGGCCCCCTCCCCTTGCTCCCGTTGTTGTCTCTCCCTTCCTTCGGGTTGTTCGTTTCCTGCCCCTCTGCTCCCTGGTTGCCCTTTTCGTTCTCCCCCCTCCCTCTTTTCCTTGTCCCTGTCCCTTCCCTCCCCCCTTGCCCTTCTCGTCTCTGCTCCCTGTGTTCTCTTTGTCCTCGTTGCGTTTTTCTTCTCTTGTTTGTCTCTTTCCCCGTGTCTTTTCTCTGGTTCTTTGTTTCTGTGCCCCTCTTGTGTTGTCTCTCCTTCCGTTTCCCTTCCTCCGGGCCCCTGGCTTCCCCTCGCTTCCTTGGGTTCTGTCCCTCTCCTTGCTCTCTTCTTGGTCGTTCCTTGGTCTCTCCTCCCTTCCCTCTCCTTCTTTTTGCCTCTTCTTCGTTTGGTCGGATTGATCCAATTCGGGAACTTCTTAGGATGTATTAGAATCTATGGGAAGATAAATCATCGTCTGTAAAATATGGGTTCTTGATTTAACCCAAGAAATTAGGTTTCCCTTTATGGCTCTCTGAAAGGTTATGATCACAGAAAGGGATGTTGCAATCAAGAACATAATAAAAAATCTTGTTTAGGTTAATAGAAACATTATGGGAAGATAATCATGTCAAGATGGGTTCTTAATCTAACCCAAGAAATTGGGTTTCACCCATATGGTTCCCTAAAAGGTTAAGATCACGGAGGGAGGGATTGATTTGCCATTACAACAAAGAATTAAAATATTGATTTAGATCAACCTCCACATTACCCATGAGGTTTCCCTCACTGGAGGTTACCAAGTTCTCGATAATCACCCGTTGGGTTTCGGTTAGGGTTAGGGTTTTCAAGATTCCCTGTGGGTTGAGATCATGATGATGATTATAGATCTCAAGGAACAAGATGAGATCATGGGTGATGGTTGCGAGTGCATCATCTTCTTCCTGATCTCAGCCAAGAACAGATTAAAGAAAGAAAATCAGAGATGGAGAGAAAGAAAGAGAGTAGACATACCTTTGATCAGAGGAAGAAGATTACTTCAAATCTTGTGAGAGATCACCGGAATGCAGGAATTGATTAGATTAGGTTCTAATTCATTCCGAGGCTTAGGAGGCATAGGAGGTGAAGTAATCCCGAGATTAGACTTAAATAGAAGAGCGACCAAATTGGTATTCCACCATTGGTCGTTGGATTGGTCTCGGTCCATCGACCAATGAGTCACCAATCGGACCAGGTTCAAACACGGATTTGGCGGCTATACAAGGTCAAATTGGTGAGGTTTTCTTCTACGAGTCAATCAGAAGTCTAGTTTCCAGAAATACCTTTGGATCAAGATTGGAGTTCATTAGGTTCACCAACTAGGCTCATCTTCTTCGATGCGCAAGCAGGATTTGCGACATGTTCAGCAACTGACAGGGATTTGGAAGGTTATATGGGGTCAAATTGGTGAGATTTTCTCCTAAGTCCATTAAGAGTCTAGTTTCGGGAAATATATTCAGATTGGGCACGGAGTTCTTAGGTATTTCAACTATTCACCCCTCTTCGGTGCAGATTCAAACTAACACCGACATGCTCTCAAGTGAGGGGCATCATCCACTGTCCATGGGCTTGGGTTCCGACACCAAATCGTCAACCAAAAGGGTCTACAAGAAACAAGATAAGATCAAATCAAGGTCCAACTTTAAGGTCAAACATTTAAACTAACCCTTCTTTACCCAAACCAGATAGGGTGCCCTGGCTAGGTTTGGGCTGGATTTCACAGGCGGTCAATTGAACCAAGCGACCGCCTGGTTTTGGTTGCAGGGTTTTGCCCTATTTTGCCCCCTAACTCCTATAAATAGTAACCCTCGCCTATTTTACGAATATTTTATTCGTGGTTACCGTTTTTGGAGGTTAGACGGTTGTGGAGAAGTGCTGAAAGCAGATCTGAAGTGTTGTTAGAGTCCCAGAAGGTTCTAATGTCTTCCATAGTTGATCTAGTTGAGGTAAGTGATTCCCTGTTCAGTTATGCTTCACCACTTGCTATGATTAAGGTAGTTCAGTGTTCATCTTTGGTTGTTCTTGATCCTTCCATTGTGTTGTCTATCCTTTTGATGATCTTGGTTAGATCAGATCCGAAAATGAAATCCTACTTTTGTGAAAAGGTCTGATCCGATCAAGGGAAGGTTTCTAGGTAATCCATTTGTGATGATTGTTAGGTTTCATATCACCCATTGGCTATAGGAGTGTTAGATTAGAGATTCAGACTATGATCACTCAAAATCCGGATTGAAAACGGATGATTAGAAGCCTGAGTTTCGGATTGAAACTCTGTTTTTGGGGCGGTCACTAGTGGCGGTCGCTCAACCTAAGTGACCGGCACAAGCGACCGGCTGGTTTCCAGTGACCAAATGGCTTTTTTGGTTTTGATCCAATTTGATTCATTTGACTTATACCTTATTGTAACCCTGGGTATAGGTGTACTCTGTTTGAAGAGAAACTTTTATAATTGTTTACAGATTACTTTTTACGGACGAATTACTTATATGCAGGTAAGGACATACAATCCTGTCTTTATGAATTGATTTGAACATGCTAGTCTAGTGTCTGTTAGTATTAATCTTTCATTTTATATACTATTGTAACCATGTTTCATTTGCTGATATTGTTATATAACTACTGTTTGTATTGTTTATACATGCACTTTGTGGATTTTGAATGTGATATGATTATTATTGTTCATGATTGTGTTATCGCGTATGTGGGAGGCATGGTTGCTCGATACTTGATCTTCGGGACTGTGGATCACATACCTAGGTATGCCCAATGGGGTACCGGCTGGGTGGATGTGACACAAATGGTCCAAAGTTGTTGCTGAGTTGAGGCCATGGGTTAAAGGGCTGAAATACCGGTGAATTTCAGATATTAAGTTTGAAGAATGATTCTAGAACTTAATCTTTGGTTCTCCAACTTGTTTTGGGATGCATAAACTGTGATAGGGCAGAATGGTTTTCTATGAAATATAGGAAGAAAAGTACTAATGCAAGGGTTATAGGGAGTTTTGGAATGAGGATGGAAGTAGTTAGAAATACTTGTTACAGATATAATGGTGTGTTTAACTATTCATAGACCTGTTAACTGGTTTTTTGTAGCTTATCTTATAGCTAGTTAGTTCAAGCATCGAGGTCTACATGGACTGTAAACAAGATAGCTTGTGCAACTATTTAAGTCATTGATTCAGTTGGCCTTGTGCCTCAATATGGCCTTGAATCAAGCTGATTAGGAAAAAATGATTCATATTGCTAACCCCATTTAGTTAGAGTAAGTCTTTTTGTTGTTCTTTGTTTCTTTATGAGGGGCAGGGCAGAGCTACATTTTGAGGAGGAACTATGTGTTTAGGCTGCAACGGATAATGTTAAGGACACTGTGAGTTGGGGAAATATATACATATACAGAAACACCTATTGAAGGAAATGATAGCAATTTGTGTGGTTGAACAACTAATGTACATTGAGGAGTCTAGAGTTGTAAGTTAAGAAGATCCTTGTAAATCTGCAATTGGAAGCTCTTGTTGGCTGCCTTGCTAATTGGAGAACAGGTTAGAAAAATATCAAAATATACCCAACAATTTTGCATCTTTACTTGACAATTCTATTTTATGGATTTTTACCAACTGGTAGAGCATTTGGAACATGAACATGTTTCAAGGGGAAGGTGGTTCAAATCCACGAAAATTCTTTTGATTCAACAATGAATTTAGATTATCCATGACAAAAATTAGATCTTTTATTAAAAAAAATACTTCTAAATTTAGAGCGTTGATCATATTTCACACATTCAAGATAACTAAACAGTTTTTCAGGACAATTATATAGGTTCTATTTCACAAAATCAGGATAACCAAAGAGTTTTTCTCCAGGATTCATTCCACATAATCAAACAACCAAACGGTCAACTTAATGAACCACGATTCCAAAGATTTTAAATCCATGGATTTCAAATCAAACTTCATGCAAACGTCTATGGAATCAGGGAACTAAATGCACCATTAACTCATGATTAGGTAAATTTCATACTACCTTAATTGCCTTTAATCTGTTGTGATTTTACATTGTTGCCCTTAGTAAATTAGAAATCTAAATATTGTCCTCTTTCTTCACCATTGAGTTCCTTCTTCTTCTTTATTGGTCATTTTATGTTAGAAAATATATAATAATCATATTATTATATAAAAGCATGTACTCCAGTTTTGTGTCAAATCTTTCACTTGACTATTGTATCATTTGTTTTTGTTTAAATGATGTCATATATATATATATATATATCTTTTCATTTTATTTCTTACTAAAACTAAGGTCGATCAACTGGTTTTGATTCGCATAACTGCAAACAACAACCTCTTCCTAGTTCCCACCACTTCCTCCATTGTCTTTTTATTCCATTTTAGATGTGTTATATCAAACCTCTTTTTAGACTTCCAAACCTGTGCAGACCATGTGAACTAGGGTCAATCAGGTTCGTCTTAGCCCTTTGTCCAACCACTTGACTCTTCTCAGAAATCAGTCTTCGGACTAGCCCCTTAGCTCTCTCCCCGTAATTCAGATTTTGGACCAGCCTCTTGGTTCTGAACTAATCCCTAGGCACTCCTTGGAAAAAGGGTTTTTGGCCTAGCCAATTAGTGGCCGTTATTCACCATTGCTCGACACATCTCTCTACCACAGCTCATCGACAAGATCTTACTCGGATAAGAAGATATTCTTATATAGGTGTACGTATGCTAGGGCATTAAATTCAACATTTAATGCATCGTACTTATTCATTTAATGCTCTGCGTGTCAAGGGATACGCCAGTAGGCCAAAATTCTTCTGGGAATTGCTACCAACTATTTTGTCAAAGGATCTGAGTGAAACATGTCACATCTGAAGTCAGTCTCTAACAAAGATATTTTCAAGATCCTTAAGGAATGCTTGAGTCCAGTTGCTTCAAACACAACCAAGCCAAACCTTCGATTTGATTTTTCCCTTGGGAATCGGGTCAAGCCATCCAATGACTGTCTTCCACCTTTTCCATGGAATCTTCTTCTAGAATAAAAACAGTCACATATACCTTCTTCTGTTAAGCGAAGTTAAGCAAAAAAGATTGAGCTATACTAAGACAAGAAAAAGCCAAGCTAATCCAACATTAACTCCGGCACCTACCCAAGAGTATTGGACCTCTTCAGCATTTACTCTTCTCTACGAGGAATTGTGTTATCCAGAATCTGATTTGACCATTAGAAGTGGTTTCCTGTCTACAGAGGATGTCCACTCTTATGAGTTTCCTTTGATCTACAAGTCTCAGGTTCGAGGCGCTCCACAATTGAACCGGAGCTAACAAATTTGGAGCAACAACATGCATGATTTTTTTTATTTTTTATTTTTAACTTTTTACAATAAATTATATTCTCTCCACTTCACACCATATTTTCCTTCCTCATTACGATTATTGCACGAAATCATTTGTTCAAAATTCTATAGGGAAATAGAGTTTGAAGCAAATGCTGGTGAATATTGTGCATGATTCGGAAGGATTGTTTATGATTATATTGATCAAGCCCTGCAGAGGTTGCCCTCTTTTCATTCTCTTCTTCGTGTAACTCTTTGTAGATATTTTGTTATGTTAATTATATGGCTAATCCCTAAATAGATAGTATTGTGAATCTCTAAAATATAATAAAAGTTAGTGAAATAGGCTTACTTGAATCTCTGATATCGGGGGATGGGGATATTAATATGCCTCAGCAAGAGTCGAAGCCACGACCTCTTCACTAAGAGGTGTTGGTTTCACCACTAGAACAGCTCTGCATTGGCATTTATTCATTCATTCTAATGATTAATTCTCTCTCTCCCTCCACACAAAACGTATGAACCTCTATGAACTTCAAATGATATTTTGAAAATATATTCCTAATTAGGATGATTAATTTCATTACTCAATGGTAACTTCACAAAAGTTAAATCACTTTTCTAATTTGAAATATGATGAGACATGCATCTGCACTTGTAATTTCTATCTAGTACAATTCTAAGCGTATTCATCATGAGTTACTAAAGCGGTTAAATGCCCAACTTCCCTAGGGGAGGGCTTGGGTTTGCACCCGTTCGGCGGTTAATTAATGCCCAATCTCCCTTGAGGATGTAATCGTGGTGCGCGTAAGCTGGCCCGGATGAACGTCATCCAAAAAAAATAATAAACGTCATTAAAAGAGCAGCTTTAGCATTAAAACCCTTTTTCCCAAGGCACTGTCAATTCTTACATGTAATATGCACAAATTAAGAATGTATTCTAACTCTTTTGGTTACTTGAGTCTAGAGATTTCAAGTCTATATATTTCAAATTATGGAGTCATGGTTCAAATGTTTAGCTAGCATTTTTTTTTATAGTAAGAGTGAAATTGTTGGATTTCAGCCCATACCCATAAATCTATAAATTCACGCTTTTAGTGTAAAAAAATGAATCCCTAGATTTCATGAATCTAGGATTCACACAATCAAATGGGTATAAATCTCTCATTTATAAATCTAAAAATTTCAAATCTTTGGATTCATATAACCAAATAGGCCCTTAATATGGAGAATGAGATATTTGATTTTGGCAATAAGGATATCCGATGCAATGTGATCTAGTTTCCATGTAAAGTAGAGATGTGTTAAAACTTCAATATTCTTTCTACCAAAAAAAAAAAAAAAGAAAAAACCTTCAAAATTTAAGAATGCTAAATTTTAATTTTTCTCACATAAACTCTTTCCTTTATAACTACACCATGGAACTTCAAAAGAAGACGCTTTTCAATGCCCAAAAACACAAATAGAGAACAGAGGTCTCAGAAGATATTCGCTGAAGCTGATGAACGACAACTAGACATCTTCGGCTTAATCTTAATAGATAGCGAGCTTGTAACTATTCTTCTAGTTGGGCAACTTCAATTACAGGGACGGGCATCGCCAAGTATCTGGGAATGTCTTCTCCAGGCATGATAACCGCTACTTTTGGCTCCTCCTCGGTGGTTTCTATCGCCATACTTGGGGGCTGGAAGAAAATAGCAGTGGAGCCGGGGACTTGCGATGATGCACAAAGATAGTAGATGAGAGTTACAATTACGAAGATCACGGCACCTAGCGGCAATGCTATAGTGAAAAATACGATGAATATGTCATCTCGATTCATCTCTCTCTCTCTCTCTTCGCTTGTGCAAGATGGAAGAGGTAGCAGTGATCTCTCTCTCCCTCTGTGACGCATCTGTTTATGGAGGTGAAAATTTCATTAGTATTAGAAATGGTCATGCTGAATTTGAATAGCTCCCTCTTCAAAGGTAGATACTTTTTTATCATAAATTTTGTGTGGGATCTTCGTCCAAAATATAATAAAAAAAATTCAATAGTAAAACCATCGGTAAATCTCATGTGAATCCCACACAAAATTATGATAAAAAAGTGTGAG